>NC_136725.1:19644002-19824002 GCF_936440315.1 Barbus barbus | reverse complement strand
TGTCTCTTTCACGTAGATGTTCTTAACAGGTAAGCAGAAGTGTCCTTGCATACATATTTAAAAGCTTTTGAGATGAGGCCGTTCAGGAATATTTAACTGCGTAAATACTTAATGTGGCGTGCTTTTTCTTTATGCCTCTTCATTTTTCTCTCTCATTCAAGCACCCTTTATTCATGAATATATTTAATGTGATGTGTTCCGTCCTGTTCATCATCGTTTGCTCTTCTCTTTCCTACATTTGAACAGTTAATACAGGGTTTTAGTGTTCCGCTGTGATCTCTTGCCACTTTTCAAGTCTTCCTCAAGTTCCTGCACTTTTGACTTTGCATGTCTTTGGTCTGTCATTTTAAAATGCCCTCATATTTTCAGCAGGTCTTCACCAATTTCACCTCTTACCATAAAATTTGAATAAGCATTCTGGGTAGATCTGAAATCCTGACAAGAACATGTCTGGTTCATATATCACACTAAAATCAAAGGGAATAAAGTTTGGGGTCAGTAATATTAAAATAATAATACTTTTATTCAGCAAGGATGCATTGAATTTGATCAAAGTGAGAGTAAAGACAATTATAATATTACAAAAGATTTCTTTCTCAAGTAAGAGCTGATCTTTTGAACTTTCTATTCATCAAAGAATGTAAAAATAAGGATTATAGCTTCAGTCATGGACACTGAACACTGGAATAATAGATGAAGGAAATTCAGCTTTGCATCACAGGAATAAATTACATTTTAAAGCATATTCAAATAGAAACATTTCATTTTTAAATGTTCAAAAATGTTAATTTTTAATTTATTTATTTTTTGAAGTGCAGCCTTGGTTGATACTGACTTACTGACTTTTGAACTGTAGTGTATATATGTGTGTGTATTCATACTTATCATATAACACTTTATTTTAGGATCTCTTAACTAGTTGCTTATTAGCATGCATATTACTAGAATTTTAGCCATTTATTAGTAGTAATTAAGCACATATTAATGTCTTATTCTACATGATTTTATTCTATATTCCTAATCCTACACAACTACCTTACTAACTATTAATAAGCAGCAAATTAGGAATTTATTGAGGGAAAAGTCATAGTTAATAGTGAATGTGTTCCCTATTGTTACGTTGAGACGTATGTGGTGTCTCTTTCTCTCTGGAACTGCGCATCTTTCAGAAAAATGCAGCGATGCGGATCTAGATGTTGGGGGGGGGGGGGGGGTGTTTTGGTGGCTGGCTAAAATTGTGTTGGTTGTTAAGAAAAGTAAGAAACTCTGTATAGTGATTTTTTTTTGTGTTGATATTGTGAACTCTGTTTGACCTTTTCCTTTCTGTTCACTTTCCCCCGTGTTTCGTTGTTGTTTTTGGTAAAGTTTTCATTCGATTGTTTTCTTTCCGTTGACGTGGCTGAATATTTTCACCCGTTGTTGTAAATACTACTTCACTTCTGCACGGAAGCTGTAGGGGTTGGGTGCCACTTTCCTTTGGTAATATTCGTTTTCTCCTGTTATTTGGATAGTCAGGGAGTTAGTTCAGTCCTTGTATTTTTGTTTGAACTTTTTATTTCTAGGGTATTAAGATTTTTTTTTTTTGGGGTAAAAGGTAGTCTTGACTGTTTTTGTTTATTATTTTGGCCTTCGCCCAATCCTGAAGTTCACTTGCTTCCTCTTGTGTGTGCAGATTGTCATTGAGGCTAACTAGAGAAAAATGAAAAAAATCAAAGATCACAAGAGTCCAGTGTAAAGACCTTTATTTTTATGTTACGTCCCAGGTCTAGGGTCTAGGAGAAACATAAAAATAAAAGCCTGGAACTTATTAACACTTATTTAAAACAATCTCTCACATTTATTTTTCTTCTGATTTTAGGGTGTGATATGTGGCCTCTTTGTGTTTTGGTCAGGTTCCCATTTCTGTTCTGAAACTTTTGTCAGCATCTCATGTAATGATCTTGTCTTTCATCTAGAGTAAAGCTAATGACCTGCTGGGAAAAGCACACGCGCATCAATGTCCCATCGACGTGTTTGGAGAAAGCTCTGCTGAGCATTTGTTCATGGTATCGTTCATTATTTGGAGGCCATTATGATTCAGTATGCCTCATCTCCTGCTCGGAGTAAAGCCATCCGTGCTGTAGGCTTCCCTTGACTTTCAAGAGAGGAAGGGTCTTTTGAAGGAGAGGGTTCAATCGATCTACTCCTCGAAGAAAATGTCTAAATGGGTTTCTCTTTTATTTCGCAGCAGGGCTGTCAGTCATCAAAGCGGCGGGGGAGAGAGGAGAGGGGCCGGTCGGATCATACGTGAATGTAAATGAAGATCAGGAGCGCTGTGAAGGTGACAACCACTGCTGAACTTCAGCAACTGTTCATCAGACATCTGTATCATTAGTTCCAAGCGCCGTTTGCTCCATTCGCTTAATGAAGACGTTGAGCTGAAGACAGAAAATGAAATGGCCCTTAAAGCACACAAGCTTGAGGGCCACCTCATTGAGTTTCACATTTGATATTCATCTCGATAGATGCTCAAATATTCTCATAGTCACGATGAATATAAAGGACTTCAGGTGATATCTGATTTTTGTATAATGAAAGAGCCATGCACAGGTCTCACCTTGACATCGCTGTTGTTAGTCTAGAGAAAGCACAGGAATCCCAATATTAGATCATTAATTTTTTTACTCATTAGTGAGGAATCAGGCAGCACTGGCTCTCAGTGTGTGAAATGTTATATTTCAGTGTTAACTGAAGCAAAACTTCACACTAAAGGAAATACAATTGCTGAAATCAGACTAGTTTGTGCATGGATGAATGAACTCGGTTAAGATTCATTGACAAAACTGGTTTCAAAAGAATGATTTGTTTACAAATCATGCCATTTATTACTTCTGGTGTCAAATGAAATTGCACAATTTTCATCTTCGTAAGAATTCATATGGACTGCTTTTATGATATGTTATTGTTTTTTGCCTTTTTGAAGTTTGAAGGCTCACTATGAATCATTACTTAAACATTAGTAAATAGTCAGTTCATCCTTTATATAAAGCATTGTTCCAAAATTAATAGGCATTAGTAAGCAGTTTATAAATACAGCTATAAATGTTTTGTTCTTGAGCAAATCTATAATGTTTAATAATTGTATTTTCATACTTTATTAATGATCAATTTATCATTTCTAAATTATTACGTTATTTACAAACCAGTTATTTAGGAGTTGTCAGTGGTTCGTATGATCATTTAGAAAGTAAATGATTAATAAAATATTTAAATGTACATTTATAAATCTTATTATTTAGACACATGATAATAGTTGCTCAGTGTGTTAATAAATGCTTATTAACACAGATCCCTGCTGTAATTCATGATTAAGTCAGGTATAGTTATAAAACATTTAGTAGATGCCAGATATCTGTTTTTGTGAGCTCATCTAAAGTGAGGAATATTTATATCTTAAAGCATTTATAAAGGAGATTTAAAGACTCATTTATCTTCCAAACAGAAAAGATAAACAAACACAACACAGAGGGATACAGAACACAGAAATATTTATTTCAAGATGCAAAAAATGAAACTGTACACTTGATCAAATTTAATAAAAAAGTGCACAGTTGTACAAATATTTCTGTATCCCTCTGTTACGGTGCTGTGCGGAACAACGAACACACGACAAGTATAAACAATTACCTTCTCTTTTAATCAGAGATCCAGGAGCAGATACAGACACAGGAGTGCACACACATCAAGTAGAAACAATAACCGACAGTGAGACTGACAAACACAGGAACTTATAAAGGGGCAGGTAATTGGGAAGGACAGGTATACACAATGACTAATTAAACTGAACTAGGACACAGGGGAAAACAGAAAACCCGACATGGAACAGTCACAGAAAACCCAACATGTAACATATCGCCCCCTCCCGGCAAGGCGTGGCCTCACGCCGTAACGTAACAACTGCGGAGGGCGGGTGGGGGATCTGGAGGAGGATGTGGAACCGGAGGGTGGCAGGGAATAAACATCAGAGAGTCCAAACAATAAGTCCATGGGGGAGTGGAGGGTGGGAGGAGCCAAGGGGGAGCCAGGAACAGGAGGAGCCAGATGACGACCCAGGCCACAGTCCAGATGGTGGCCCACGGGGGAGCCGACGGAGGGAGGAGCCATGGCGGAGGAGGGACCGCCGACTCCATGGGGCCGACCAACGGCGGCGGAGCAGGTGGAGGTGGAGCCCGAGGTGGAGACGGAGAGCCGAAGAGCCAGGGTGACGCCGAAGATCCGGAGGTCCAAGGCGGAGCAGATGTCTTCGGCGACCTCGGCGCAGGCGGAGATCCGGAAGGCCGCGGCGGAGCCGGAGCGACAGAGGACATAGGTGGAGCAGGAGGGAAGGAGGAGCCCAACGGAGCCGGAGGGACGAAGGGACGGGGCGCAGCCCAAGGAGAGTAGTCCTGAGGTGCAGGTAGGGGGACGACTGACCAATGCGGAGCCGGAAGGACGAGGGAGCCCGGTGGAGCTGGTGGACAGACGGGATCCGGTGGAGCCGAGGGAGCTTGAAGGCATGGTGGAGCCGCAGGGTCGCCGGACTGAGGCGGAGTCTGGGTCTCGGAGGCTGAGGGCGGAGACGAGGGATCCTCCAGACTCAACGCCAACAGAGCTGGAGATCGGCAGACCAGCGGCGAGCCCACGCCACAGATGGTGAGCTGAGGGTGAGCAGAGGGGCTGACGAACTCCAGTGATGAGGGTGTTGGAGTAGGAACCAGATCAATGAGAGGCGGTGGGAGAGGGAGGTCGGGTGGGATAATTTCCCAGAAGTTCAATACAGGAGCTGGCTTAGGGATGATCGTGTCAGAGTGGAAGTCAATGAGGTTACCCAGGTCCAATTCATGCTCACCCTCAGCGGTGGCGCCGTGGGCGGGGCGTTCCATCGCCCCCGCGATCTCCACAACTTTCTCCACCGTCGGATGCACTGCCGGCTCTCGCACCTGGTCAGACGTTTGGGGCTCGGGCTCCGGGACGATCGGCAGCTCTGTCGCTCCTGATGGCGATGGCTCAACGACCGCGGCAGGCTCTGGCTCTCCGTCTGCGGTGGGCTCGGGCAGCTCCGCGCTGCGGGGTGGTAGTGGACTGGGCGCTGGGTCCCGAGTGGGGCTGGTGTCATTCTCTGCGAGGTCCACGGTGAGTTGCGATTTGCAAGACACCAGCACCCACTCGATAAAGGCGGCGAGGCTCTCTCGAGGACCGTCCCCGGACAACTGCCCACGTGTGGTGTTGTTCAGTCCAGCTTCGTAGAACGAGCAGAGGCAGTAGTCCGGGAAGTGTGTTAAGTTGGCCAGGAATAAAAAATCCTCTGTGTGGTCCTCGAGAGAGCGATCCCCCTGTTCCAACAGGAGGACGAGGACACCGGGATCCATAATAAAAAATAAAAAACTTGGCAAAAACCGGGAAAATAAAACAGGGGAAAAACGCCGCAAACTTGCTGTTTTGGTCGGTTATTATGTTACGGTGCTATGCGGAACAACGAACACACGACAAGTATAAACAATTACCTTCTCTTTTAATCAGAGATCCAGGAGCAGATACAGACACAGGAGTGCACACACATCAAGTAGAAACAATAACCGACAGTGAGACTGACAAACACAGGAACTTATAAAGGGGCAGGTAATTGGGAAGGACAGGTATACACAATGACTAATTAAACTGAACTAGGACACAGGGGAAAACAGAAAACCCGACATGGAACAGTCACAGAAAACCCAACATGTAACACCCTCTGTGTTGTGTTTGTTTATTTAGTCTGTTAGGAAGATAACTGAGACTTTAAATCTCCTTTGTAATAGATATGATTATAAATCAAGAAAAGGGCATTTATAGCTGTATTTATAAACTGCATATTAATGTTGGGACAATGCTTTATAAAGGATGAACTGACTATTTACTAATGCTGACCTAATGATTCATAGCTTGCAGTTATTATAAAGTGTTACCAGGGTGAGGAAATGATCTCAGAATTTCCATGTAGTTAACATGTTTAATCATAATTGAAGGAAATATGAAAACATGCACTAAAGGTTTGGGTCATAATATTTATTATAGAAAAAAAAAAAAAAAAAAAAAAAAAAAAAAAAAAAATATATATATATATATATATATATATATATATATATATATTTATATATATATATATTTATTTATTTATTTATTTATTTATTTTTATAAATACTGTTCAATTCATCAAAGATTCTTGGAAAAAAAACAAATCATAGTTTCCACAAACATATGAAGCAGCTCAACAACAACAATATGGATGATGATGATGACGATAATAAATGTTTCAATAAATCTTCACACTGAAAACTGGACTAATGATGCTGAAAATTCAGTAATAAATTACATTTTAAAATATATTAAAATAGGAAATAGATTGTAATAATAAATTGCAATAATATTTCACAATATTACTGTGTCTACAGTATTTTACACTGAACACTAAAGGAAATTAAATAGATTTACAAATTAGGTAATTCTTGACTCTCACATAAAACTCTTTCTCAGCAACAACCTTCTCTTGCCGAATCTATTACGTTGTTTCCATGTATCTGACGTTTTAATTATGATGTTTCCTTTAAACATGTTTTTGAAATGTGCAATTCAGAGCCACTTCTGCAGTATGTTATGTGTCTTTATGTATTACCAACATAGAATCGATGTGCTCAGAATGTGTGTGCCATTCCACTGTTATCTGACTGATTCAGACACGCTGTTGGTCTAATGTGCACTGAAACTATATGACAGAGATGAATGTGTGTACTGTACATTACATATAGACCACACAGTGCAGAAACTCATCTGTCCTGTACAAAACAACACACACGAGCTTCATCACACGTGATATGCAACATATTCTGAATTCCCAGCTTGCTGCGTGTATGTATGTGTGTGTGTGTGTGTGTGTGTGTGTGTGTGTGTGTGTGTGTGTGTGTGTGTGTGTGTGTGTGTGTATGTATCTCGGAGCAAAAGAGGATGAAACAGCATTAAATAAAACAGACTGCAGTCTTGTTACACAAGCTTGTGGCAGGATTGGAGAAGACTGAAGTGTTTTTGTTTTTTGTTTTTTTTATGACTAGACATACAGATATAGGGAGATCTAATCAATAGTAGAAAATGTAAAAAGTAGCTATGCTACATTGAATATATATATATATTGCAGTGAATGGGTGCCATCAGAATGAGAGTCCAATCAACTGATAAAAACACAATAATCCAAACGACTCCAGTCCATCAGTTAACATCTCGAGTAACAAAAAACTGTTTGTACCATGACTTTTGGCCAAAATACAGACAAATTAACACTAAAAAATGTTCAAAATACAACAAAAGTTAGTATAAAGAAATGTAATTAGGCTGATGTCATGTGTGTATGTGACCCTGGAACACAAAAGCAGTCATCAGTAGCACACAGCCCATACATTGAATGGGTCAAAATTATACATTTTTCTTTTATGCCAAAAATCATTAGGATATTAAATAAAGATCATGTTCCATGAAGCTATTTAGTAAATTTCAGCACTTTATCATGATACAAAACTGTTGGGAAAAGCTACTGAAAAACTAGGTATAGTAATCCTTTTAGTTTATTTCCCAATGCTGATTGAAACGATTCAGAACATACTGATTTTCTTACACAAATCAGCAGCTATAGCTAATGAGTGAAGTGAGCGAGGGTTTTTCGAGAAGATTCAGGCGTTTAAATGAGCTGCTTGAGCTGTACAAATGAAGAGCCCAGACTTGTTGCTCCGAGGATTGAGCTAATTGAGCAAACAATTATTTTGGCATTCAGCGCACACTACAGATGTTTTTTGAAGACAGCTGTCAGGATGACTCCGTCTGATTAAGTCAACAAGGAGTCTTATTTAAAATATGCTAATTGTGTTCATTATTAATTAATTTTGGGCAGAAAAATAGCGTTTCCTGCAGCTCTCAAGTGCCAACATGGAAATAAAGTTGTTTTTTTTGGTCAGAGCGAAGATGCAGGGAAACATATTAGCATCTCTGTATTTAGTGCGCCTGGGTGAAATCATAACCCAGTTTAATTTAATGATAACACGGTGCCCGAGGACCAGCAACATTTCCACTTCACATTTGTGATTCTTTATTTTTCAGTCTATTGTGTGCTTTGAAATGTTTTTGAATTTGAAGTGAATGCACTTATCCAAAGCAAACGAACGTACACAACAAAATGTTCATCCATTGTCCAGTGTGTTTACCCACAATACCTCAACTGACTCATTTTATGTCCCATATATGAAACTATCACAGAATCCTGAGCTCTTTTAATGCAGCCGGTATCGCAGAAGGCTTTGGAAAATATCTCACATCTGCATTACAATATCTCATATTGCATTTTTGACAGCACCCCTGAGCAGCGGGCCGTGACCTGATTCGGTGGTTCATGCTCCATAATGCATGGCTGTCTTTAGCAGGGCAGGCGCAGAGCTATGGTTCAGAGCGCACACGAGCAGGGGCTATTAGTGCTGGACAGAGAGACCGAGAGAGAGTGAGGCCTGACCCACAGACTGAACCCACATGACCCCGCTGAGAACCTGCATCTACGCTCTTCAGATAAAAGATCTGACGCACACATAAACATGGTTAATTAAACATTTTAAGCAAATAAATTACATGCTGATTAATTAATCATATGGTGATGATTTAATTGCATATGATAATCAAAGGCTTTGCAGCATTGAATAGACGTTCCAAAATTTGATTCTTGTTACAATTCGTCCAGCTTTCTCTGAATGTGATTATGATTATTCACTTTTGACCTGTTTCTACACCTACTAACATCATAAATCTAGCAATGTTTTTATTCATTTTAAAGCAACTGTATGTAGTTTTGTGCATTTTTGTAACTTTGGAGCCCCCTACGGTTAAGTGAGTGGAATAAGTGTAAATACATCACTGTCGTAATTACAGCGGACGTCTTGTACACGTGGCTTTGAAACTGCCGTAAAGCAATCCGCCGTTTTCGCGGAATTTTGTACCCACTCAACCAACCCGATCTCATGAAGGTGTGCATAAATAGTACGCCAAATAAAACTAAAACTTGTGGTATTGATAGGCAAAATTTGACTTTGGCGTGTATATGCTACGCGATGGGTATTTGTGGGGTAGATGCTTATCATATGCACGCCAAACAGCAGACGTTTCGCCTTTTTAGAGGTCAAATGATTTTGAAAGTGCTATTTAAGGTAAAAAACTTACATATAGTTGCTTTAAAAATGTATATAACACTATAGGCTACTCTGTGTTATTTACTTAAATTACAGAAATCTAGTTAAGGTTAGCGTAGGTGTTTCTAATGCAACGGCAGAGCCTGACCACAGTAATAATTTCTCTAGATCTTTTGGAAAGTCATAGAAATGCTGTAGATTTTATTTTATTTTTGGAGCAAATGGAAAAGCAAAATTATACATTTGTTGACCGTTCACCACTATAAAACTTAAGGGTCCATTACAGGAATAATTCACCCAAAAATAAGTTTACTCACTCTCATGAGAGTCCAAAGCTGATAAAACATCAAAATGATCCACAAGTAATCCACACAACTCCAGTTCATCGATTAACATCTTGTGAAGCAAAAAGGGACATGTTTAAGACATTTTTACCAAACTCTCGCTTTTGCCCAATAAGCCTGTCCATGATCCAAAATAACACTTCATCCAGTTTTCTCTTGTAAAGGTGCTTGATCTGTGCATAGTTCTCTCCTGATTCAGAAGAGATCATGTTTTTCACTGTAGAATGCAATTTTATGGAATATGTTTGAACATAGTTTTAACATCTTGATTTATATCTTACAGGCATGCAGCTTTTCGCTTGACAAGATACATTTACATTTATGCATTTAGCAGATGCTTTTATCCAAAGCGACTTACATTGCATTCAAGTTATTTACATTTTTATCAGCTCTTGTCAGATAATGACTTTCATTCAAAGAAATGGCAAGTACAGTCAATTAAAGTTCTTTGCACCACGTTCTTTCGTCGCTTGATCTTTCGTTTAGGTTCGTTAATCTATTAAATCACTTATAATGCAAAACCATGATCCGCACTCACATGAAACAGTCTTTTCGTTTTATTCTACATTTCTCACCAATAAGACAAGGACACAAACGTTTTGTATAATAAGTACATTCAATTAAACGTGAAATTCGGAAGTAGAAGAACTGAAATTATTTTTTTGTAAAATGTACCTTACTCCATTAATCTTTAATAATTTTTACAGTGTATATAAGACAGGTTTGATAAGAGCAGCAGTTGCTGTTAGATTGATGGTAATCAAAAATTACTGCACTGTTATGAGATGTTTTTTTTATGCCCAATGTGAAATATCACTCCAGCTCAGGAGCAAAGAGTACTAGAATGCTGTTTAGACTGAAAACCACCTAAATTTAATATTCTCTTAATTACCAGTGTAGTCTAAGGGCACCCTTGGGAGAAGTCATTGGGAGAAGCCCCGGCCCCCATCATGTGCACCTTCTACAGAGGCACCATCGAGAGCATCCTAACCAGCTGCATCACTGTGTGGTATGGCGCTTGCAACGCATCCTGCCGCAAGTCACTTCAACGAATAGTGAGAGCAGCTGAGAAGATCGTTGGTGTCTCTCTCCCCTCCCTCCAGGACATCTACAGCACCCGTCTCACCCGCAAAGCCCTCCGCATTGCAGGCGATCCCACCCACCCACCCGACACACAGCTTCTTCAGTCTGCTGCCATCAGGGAGGAGACTGCGGAGTCTCCAGGCGAGGACCAGCAGACTGAAGGACAGCTTCATACATCAGGCTGTCAGGAAGCTGAACTCCCTCCCGTCCTTGCCCCCCCCTCCCCTCTTTCACCCCCATTTAACACAGCAACACACTAGGAACTCTGACTCTGTGACACCCCCCCCACCGACCAACAAACTGTGACCGGCACCTGTCACTTGTGCAGCATTGGCTGATCATCCAACATTGACTGCAAATTACCTCTTCGGATAGTCTGACAAAAATCTATCCGAACAGTCACTTTGACTTGTCACTTTAACAGACTGATAAGCTCTTCTTGCACTACACTCATAACAAAACAAAACCAAAACAAATCTGCACAGTTTTCTTTTTGTACATTCAACTGGTTTACACTCCATCTATTCTGCCATGTGCCTTATGCACTTTATCTATCTCTCTTTTTTATTTTCTACAATGTCCTCAGACTGATAAGCTCTTTTGCACTACAAATATATCTACAGTGTTGTTTTTATTTAACTGGTTTTGCACACAATATCCTCATTTGTATAGCTGTATAGTTGTATGTACATATGTTTAAACTGTATTTATCTGTATCTGAACGTGTTTAATGTTAAACTGTATGCACCAAGGGTCTGAGAGTAATGCAATTTCAATTCTCTGTATGTATGAGCCGTACATGTGGAAGAATTGACAATAAAGCAGACTTGACTTGACTTGACTTAAAAAACAAGTCCATCAAACATCTCCAGGCTTAATAATTAAAAAAAAGAAGAAGATGAGGTTGCATAACCTGCAAATGCACTGTGGAAACAAGATAAGCAAAACTTTTATCTTGTTGTACACAGAAGCCGGGGAATTGCAAAAACTTTCTTCCGAACTGTCACGGTTTGGTTTCTGTTTGTCCTTATTTGGTCTGTTTCCTGTCACTAGTTAATCATCGTTTATTCCTTTCATCTGTCTTGTATTAATCATCTTGTTTCCTCATTAGTGTGTGTTCTTTATAAGCCTTGAGTTCAGTAGTAGTCTTCGTCGTGTCTTAAAGTTAGTAACGTTATATCGTTTGATAGCCTTCGTTGGAAACGTTTGTTTCTGCTCTTCAGCATTAAAGTTTCAAATCGTTGAATTCTTGAACTCTTAATATAAATTATATATTTTAATTATTTTATTTAATTATTTTAAAATACTGTTGTTGTTGTTGTTGTTGTTACTACTACTACTAATAATAATAATTTTCAGATAGGAGGACTATATTATAAATATAATATGTATTAAATAAATTATATATTAAATGTAAACTATTTAAAATGTACTTCCACTCTTAATATAAATTAAATATTTAAATTATTTTATTTAATGTAATGTTGATAATAATAATAATAATAATAATAATAGTTTTCAGATGGAACAATATTGTAAATATAATATGTAATAAATACAATAAATATTTAATATAAACAAATAAATAACATAAGAAATGTTTTCATTAATATTAATTATATATTTAAATTATTTATATTATTTTATATATATATATATATATATATATATATATATATATATATATATATATATATATATATATATATATATATATATATATATATATATATATATATATATATTAGTCTCATTATTAATAATAATTATTATAATTTTCAGATGGAACAATTTTGTAAATATAGTATGTATTAAATATTTAAAAAAATATGTAAACATTTAAATAATAATAATTGTAATATCAAATGAATTATCAAACAAATTATTGTAATATATTTTACTGTTATGTTTTTATTTTGTATTATCATTTTATAATTTTAAGTCATATTTATATTTACAATACAGTCCCTGCTGAAATAAAAAAAAAAAACTTCCATGCTGTTTGGTTTATGCCGGTAATTTCTGATTGGTGTTTGTCTAGCTCTTGGGGGTCAAGGTTTTTCTGGTTAGCAGCATGTGTCATTTATCCATCAATACACCATCTAAGCCCAAAGACCATCTCCGCTGACTGTCATAATGTCATTTTCCTGCATTTGGCTATATATGTTTTTAAGATGTAATAAACCATTGATGTCACTGACTTGCTGATGCACATACAAAATTGGAAAGGATAGTGAAGGATAATATTTTCTTTGCTGTAGTTTTGTGCTGTCTTGCGTGGCTGTGTTCCATCATGCTGGTTTATATATGTGTTATTGGATTGCCAATGCATGAAACAGTGGTTTACTGGCCGAATGATGCTGAACTCACGCTGTATTGACGGAGGGGAGCGGTGAAGACTGCGCCTCGTTACATATCGAAATCACAGACAAATTTAATTGGGCTTCTAGAATATCTGTTTTATTTTCCTCCGCACAGCTTTCATTGAGAAGGACTGAATGTTCAATCCTTTGAGCATATCTTATGGAAATATTTGTCTGAGCTCTGCAGTTCCTTTATTTTGCTGTTAAAAGTGAATTGCAAATGATTAATTTGGTCTCGGGCATCTAAAATGCATTCAGTAGGTGTTAGAAATATATTGACCGAGTATTAAGACCTATGATGGCAACTTCCAGTCTAGGAATATTTTATTTCTTTATGCGTTTTCTTGTATAATGCAAGCGTCAGCTAATTTGTGAGAACAAAACGTTCCAGATGAAATCTCATGGAAAGTTTGGGAGGGTACAGTAGATAGTGTCTGGAGTATAGAGCCTGTAGCATGAATCAGATTTAATAATCCCTAGAGAAACCACTGAATACTCTGTCCCAATTCCATTTGTCTTTCTAATTAAAGTGTGCGCTAGGATTGATAACAACATCCTTAAGGGAGCATAATTACTTTACATTTCTTTATAGATTTAGTTAAAAAAATATATATATTTTATAAGTAGTCAAAATATGAATTATATTTAAATTGTTTTAAAATATTTTACTTTTATTTAATATTATTTTTTGGAAATTTTGTAAATATATATTAAATGTAAAAATTGTAATACTATTAATAAATCTTCATAACTTGAATTATGTTCAAATTAATATATTTTACGGTCATTAGTTTAATATATAGAGTTTTTTTCAATTATTTTATTACAATTTTATATATTTGTAATATTATATTTACAGTACAGCCCCTGCTGTAATGACCAGCATAAATTCTGTGCTGTTTGGTTTATGCTGGTAGTTTCTGATGCGGTGCTTGTCTGGCTCTAGGGGTCAAGGTTTGTCTAGTTTGTCTGGAAATAGACCGTGTGTCCCAGTTTACATAGTATTGCATTTCACTGCTGGTTATGCTCTGTATAATTGTGTATGTGACAAATAAAAATCTTGAATCTTGTATCCATTTTAAGGAGTATGAGGGAACGAGGAAAGGGCTTGTGGCCAAGTATGGTGTCCCATACTCAGAATTTGTGCTTTGCATTTCCTCCATCCAAGTGCACACACACACACACACACACACACACACATGTTGGTTTTTGTGGTTTATGGGGACTCTCCATAGGCGTAATGGTTTTTATTCTGAACAAACTGTGTGTGCTATTGCCCTACACCAACCCTACACCTAAACTTAGCCCTCACAGGAGACTTTGTGCATTTTTAGATTTTCAAAAAAACACCATTTAGTATGTTTTTTAAGCCTTTTGAATTACGAGGACATAGGCAGTGTCCTCATAAACCACCTTCATATTTTAATACCTCTGTCATACCCATGTCATTATACAAATTTGTGTCCTCATAAACCACATAAACATGCACACACACACACACACACACACACCGTGCGTGAACACACCAGGAGCAGTGTATATACAGTATATGAGTTTGCCCCAAATTATATATTAATATGTTGATATTTTTGTATGCTACCATTTACATTTATGTATAATTGTTGTAGGTTGATATTTATGTTTTACTGTTTATATTTTTCTGACAGGTTCCCATTGAGAAAACTCACCCAGTGTGTTGTTGTGATATCATGGGCATTGTTAGAGATGTTCGGTGTTTTTGTTGTTAAGACTTTACTGTATGTGCCTTAACACCTCAAAAAATGATTTTCTTATTTCATATTTTTGTCTTGTTTTCCATTACAAATAAATCTAAATATTCTTAAATTAAGACACATTTAAGGACAATGTCTTGTTTTCTGAAAGTTGTACCAAATAATGTGAAAATTAATTTCAAATATCTGTGAGTGGAGTAAAAAACAAACTTCATTCAAAGGAAAAGATTATTTTTCTGATCACATTCATGGATATTTTTTTCTTTTTTAACTATTTAAATGGATTTATTTACTTTTTTTAATTATTTAAAACATTTGTTTCCCTTTTTAATTATTTCAAACAATTTATTTAAATATGTAACTTTTTTTTTATTGCTTTATTTTTAGTGCTGGGCAACGATTAATCGCGATTAATTTGCATCCAAAATAAAAGATTTTGTTTAATAATATATGTAATATATTATTAAAAATATATTGTGTTTAATAATATATGTGTGTGTACTGGGTAAATGTATTATGTACTGTATATATAAATACACATACTTGCATGTATATATTTAAGAAAAATGTTTATATATTAAATATATTTGTATATAAATATATACATGTAAATATTTTCTAAATACTGTATGTGTGTGTCTTTTATATATACATAATAAATATACACAGTACACACACATTTATTATATATTTTGGATACGATTAATCGTTGCCCAGCACTGAGTATTGGATTTAGTGTATTTATAATCAACATTTTTCTGGGCTTGTCTGGCATCTTGGATGGGAGTTTTTTACAAAGCATTATGGGATTGCACAGCATTTGAAGAGCAAAATGACCTGCTGTTAACAATGCCATACTCTAGTACAGTGTTACAGTATTAATTATACAACCCGATCTCATGAAAGTGGGTATAAATAATACGCCAAATAAAAATAAAAACTTGTGGTATTGATATGCAAAAATGGACTTTGGCGTGTATATGATGCGGAATTTGTTGGCGTTGTTTTTACATATGATATGTAGACAGACAGACAGACAGATAGATATAGATAGGAATGATGGATGGATGGATGGATAGGTAGATAAGATAGATTTAAAAGTTTTTTTTTGTTTGTTTGTTTTTTTTACTTTTTTTTCCCCTTTATATTTTTCATCTTTTCCTCAATGCTTCTCACATCCATAAAGGGTCTTGACCAGTCATCTTGCCGGCAGCAATAGCAATTAGATCTGTAGAGCTGTAGAAGACAGAGGCGGTGTTTCTAACACCAGGGATCGTTCGCATCTGAATACACTCAGGTTGTCAAGCCTTCAGTTTCATGCCGACTCTGTTAATTGGCTCTCCAGTTCACACATGGTCTCTGTTCTTCTCTCCGAAGGTAGCAGAGATGGTCTTCAGAGAAAAGAAGATGCTGTAATTGAGCTCAATCACTCATAGACATCCGACGGTCAATCAGTGGAGGCTTCTTTAGAGACCTGGCCTCATCAGAAAGAGCTCAGTTCTCTGCATAACTACTGAAATGGTGTTTTAAGAAGCTGATAAAATGGTAAGTGGGAAGGCATGCTATAAAATAATCATATAATGCGATTTTGTCTGAGATATTTCCTTTAATCTTGTAGTAGGTTGCTAAGCAGCTGGGATAAGTGGCTTGTCATTAGAAGCATTGTCAGGTCGACTGTTATTTTAAGGGGCCGTGTTTTTGTCAAAGATAACGATCCCGGGATGAGATGGAAGGAATCAGTCAAGAACAGATTACATGCTGGAGGAGGAAGATGAGAAATGGACATCTGCTGGAAGTGGGAGAGGAATGGCTTGGGGAGGAGGAAAATCTCTAAATGATGAATTCATATGTCAGAGGTACTGTACGTAGATGGGTAATAGGTCATGGAAAAGATTTGCTTTTTAAAAGGCAGTGTGCCACGATCTAATTTGCACAGATTGGGTGAAATGTTTAAACTCATGCACGAAACCAGCAATCACAGGAAGTGTGGAGTGATTTGTGACTCTGTCTTGGAAATATGAGTTAATTCGAGAGCGATAATAGCAGTTTACACCTCACTAGGCATCAGCCAGTTCCCAAATTGCTTCATAAACTGTAACAAATGAACCCATGAGGTTTTTCTGAAGTATGTGGAGATCTTCTATAGCATGTGGCATATATCACTGTGTTCTCTTGGTGGTAATAACATCGTAATGACTCTCTTAAAGGAATAGTTCCCTCAGAATCTAAATTCTGTCATTAGTTATTCATCCTCATTTCATTACATATGACTTAGATTACTTTCTTCTTCTTCTTTCTTTTTGGGACACAAAATAATCTCTTGCTTGCTCTTTTTCACACAGTGACAAAAAAGTATTCTTCTATATGAATTGGGCAACATATTCCAAGTCTGCAGAGGGCATATGATGGTTTTGTGTGAAGAACAGACCAAAACGTAGGTTGTTCAGAACATCCTTGCTTTGGTGCAAATGTTGTCATCATCCTCAAGTCATTCCATATGGCTTTCTTTCTTTTGTGGAGTTCAAGCTGCTCTTTTCCATACAATAAAAATGAATAGGATTAATGGGGTTTTAATCGTTAGTTAATAGGTTTTATTTTTATATTCTCCTTTTTCATTTGAACTTTTGGTTTAGTAATTTTATGATTTTCTGATTTAGTTGTATTTTTATTTCAGTTTTAGTTGTAATAATTTTGGTATTCTTATTTGATTTCAGTTAGTTTTCAGGCAGCATTTCTAATTTTACAATTTTGCATTTAATATATTTCAGTTTATTTCAGCTTTATTTCAATTAAATTAAAGTTTATTTTGAATACATTTGAATTAGTGCTGTCAAGCGATTAATCGCATCCAAAATAAGTTTTTGTTTGCATAATATATGCGTGTTCTGTGTATATTTATTACTTATATATAAATACACACCCATAGAATATATATTACATGTATTTACATGTCTATATTTACATTCATATAATTTAGATTATAAATAAATATATTTAATATATAAAAATAACATATTTCTCTGAAATATATACATGCATGTGTGTGTATTTATATATGTGACCCTGGAGCACAAAAGCAGTCTTAAATCGCCGGGATATTTGTAGCAATAGCCAACAATACATTGTATGGGTCACAATTATTTTTTTTATGCCAAAAATCATTAGGATATTAATAAAGATCATGTTCCATGAAGATATTTTGTAAATTTCCTACTGTAAATATATCAAAACTTAATTTTTGATTAGTAATATGCATTGCTAAGAACTTCATTTGAACAACTTTAAAGGAGATTTTCTCAATATTTAGATTTTTTTGCACCCTCAGATTCCAGATTTTCAAATAGTTGTATCTCAGCCTAATATTGTCCGATCATAACAAACCATACATCAATGGAAATATTATTTATTCCGCTTCAGATGATGTATAAATCTCAATTTCGTACAAATTAACCCTTATGACTGGTTTTGTGGTGCAGGGTCACATATACATAATAAATATACATAGTGCACATACATACCTTATGTAAACAAAAACTTTTATTTTGGATGCGATTAATCACGATTAATTGTTTGACAGCACTAATTTGAATATTTTTAGTTAACAGTAGTAACAGTCAGGTAACATTTGCAAATTGTTCTAGAAAATCAAACAGATTTGTAATGACATGAGAGTAAATGATGACAGGAGTATTATTTAGAGGGAACTGATCCTTTAATGTGTTGAGCCTCAGGCAATAACATTTTGTCATTTCTTTGTAGACATCCTCCGAAACTGCTGCCAAAATCTTTCCTGTTGTCTTAGAAAGGAATAATAGAAAAACTTTCATCTCCCCTTTTCATATCCGTCTCTTCCTGTCCCTCTTTGTCATCTTCTGTTTCTTTTTTTTATTGAATTTTTCTGCCTTTGTCTGAAAACTGGATTTACTGCCAGCAGTCAGTCTCAGGACAGATTCATGTGAATGTTTGAGTTCTGGTGTCCACGTTGTGATTATAAACAGAATCCCTGCATAGTTAAAGAGAGGCGATGTAGATCACGCTGTGACCAGCTGCATGAGTCTCTTGTTTCCATAGCACTAGTTTACCAGCCGTTCTCTCGCTGCTGCATGAGCTGAAAGTTCATATCAGGTTGACAGTGTTAGGAAAGATACTTTGAAGTACTTCAGTCCAAAAACAGACAAGCTTTTGAAAAGAAGATTCTGCACTACAAGCTGCTGGCAAAGCAAACTATGTTGAAATTAGTTATTTAAAGGCGATAATAAATCTAGTGATTTAACATGCATTTACCTAATTATTTTACTAATCATTCAATGTTTAAGATGACACTGAGACTTAAAAGAATCAGTGAATCATTTATGTCCCTGCAGCACAGAAGCAGTCATAGCACAGCTATATTTGTAGCAATAGACAATACATTGTATGGGTCAAAATGATCCATTTTTCTTTTATGCCAAAAATCATTAGGATATTAAGATCATGTTCCATGAAGATATTTTGTACATTTCCTACTGTAAATATATCAAAACTTCATTTTTGATTAGTAATATGCATTGCATTTGAACAACTTTAAAGGTGATTTTCTCAATATTTTGTACCCTCAGATTCCAGATTGTCAAATATTGTCATATTCTAACAAACCATACATCAATGCAAAGATTATTTATCAGTTTTTTTCATTCTAAAAATTTAAACTTAAGACTGGTTTTGTGGTCCAGGGTCGAATTTATTTACATGAACAGTGTGAACTGATGAACAATGAACTGATTCAGTGGACAGAATGAACTGATTCGATTAAAAAGAAGCATTTAACTAATTATTTTACACAAATATTGAATATTGTTAAGAGGACTGAATTGGTGATTTATTTATTTACATGAACAGGGTGAATGATCTAATTCAGATGAACAGATGTATTTAATTAAGACATAAATCATTTGTTCAGATAAACAGAAAAGCAAATGCTGTTAACTAATTATTTCACAAATCTTCAGCATTTAAGTAATTATTAAAAAGACAGCGACTTGAATGAATCAGTGAATCATTTATTTACTTGAACAGTGTGAATGAACAGATTCAGTAACAAAGATTTAAATATTTACTCAGATAAATATAAGCATTTAACATATTTTATTAACTATTGAGAAAATACAAAGACTTGAGTCAGTGAATTATTTATTTAAATGAACGTCTGAATGAACTGAAAAATCTTTTTTTTTCTTGATTTTTCTCAGTGGCAATAAAATGGTACACGATTTATTTTATTTTTTGTGCTTCACCACTAGTTGTTGGTAAAAGCAGTTTATTAATGGAAAATCTACACTTTTCATTGATGGAAACTATAAATATGTAGTTCAGCATTAGTAGCTACTTTTAGTGACTTCCCAACATTGCAGGCCAATCCTTTACGTTAAATTGTTGTGACATCTGTCAATGTCTCATCTACCCATGTCAACATTGTCAATTCACTGTGTTGCCAAAAGCAGTTTATGAACTGTTGTTTGACTCCGTCAAAAGCATGAGTTCCCGAGGCCTTGATGTTTGCTGCATTTTATTCATGTATTCAGACGGCACGCTGCTTGGGTCTCAACTCTGCCTCCTCTCACACCGGAGACGGCCTGCTAAGGTTAACACCTGTCCCCGAACCGGTAATCTGCTCCATATTAAACATCTCAGTTAGACCGTGACCCGCATAATGTAAAGAAATTATTATTTCACAGCAAGTCTTCCTCGCGGCATAGTGAGATATTGCCATTTTGGCAAGTTATTCAAGTCTTTTAGTCCACCTAGTGTGGAATAATCTTAGCACTAATCTCTAGTAAAACAAAATTAATAAATCTAAGAAAAGTACACAAGTCTGAGAGGTTAGCAGCCACGTCAATAAAATCAATACGGAAAAATGAAAGGCACAGAAGGATTTGTTGTCTTGACAGGCCATCAAACTACATCATATGTTGTTTTATATTTCATGATCATATTGAAAATGCAATCAGATGATATTAAATTTCTAATAAACGGATGAATGGTGGTGGTCAGCAGCAGCAGCTGCGAACGCTAAAACTGATGAAAGGTACTACAACACGTCTTCACAGATAGCTGAGAGAGTTCATCCACCTCCATCTTTCTGTTTACATGTTGGCTCTGACAGAGCGATAATTGGAGAGGGAGATAGCCTACTCAAGATAGCTGGAAAATGGAAGTTCGCAAATTAAGCATGATTAGTCTTTTAGTTGTTTCTAGGTTGAGATGCATTCACCACTAGCTAAAATGAAAGCGACGTGTGGGAGGAAAAAGCCAATTATGTTTTGTTAGTACGATTGGTCAAGATGTCCATCTGTTTCGGGTCCAGGTTGTGGAGGTGTGAGAAGAAAATGAGCAGCCTAGGAAAAAACAAATGAGTTGTTATTGTGACATTGCAGGTATTTCACATGCACTAAAGTTAATTGTGTATGGCTTTATCAATATCTAATAGCAACAGGTATTTATTTATGAGCTTTGAGAGAAATCCTACCATTTCAGTAGTTCTTGGCTATAGCTGGTTGCTGTATGCATCAGTACCAGCATATCTCACTTAAATCTCTCACAGGGTTTCTGAAGGCCTTAAAGAGTCTTAATCCACCCCTCCACAAATTAAGGCCTTAAAACGGCATTAAATCAGAGCAGAAGGTCTTAAATTGACAAAGTCGTGGCATTTAAATGCTGCATGTATTAAAAAAAAATTCATTTTAATAGTATTTTTTCTCATCTTATATCTAAATATCCATGCATCAAATTTACTTGAGATGCAAAATTAAGATATGAGGCTGTTTATGAGAAATTAAATGAGTTTAAATAAAATGAACAAATATCTGAAAATGAAATCTTTCCCCTTTGAATAAAGTTACATTGGTGTTACAAGATATAAGTCAATTGGTGGATATTTGTTTTTTTTTTAACAAACTTGCTTCGTTTTGATCAGTTACACAGAAAATAAGACTAATGCATTTTGCTTCTCAAGTAAATGGCCATTTGCATTGGAAAACAAGACAGATATGCTAAGGAAGAACATCGCTGTCTGTGCAGTGTGATCAGAGAGTACAGTAGAAATTATTTATGTTCTAGTGGTTGGGAGCAGAGGTGTTCAAGCTATTTTCTTGTCAAATGACTTAAAAAGTAATAGAGATTGGCAGGAAGTCATATTTTCAGTCTTTGAATTGTGTTCTCCCTATTTAGAGATTATTTTCCTCAGTTTATTACTTAAATTTGCTTTACTCAGTCTTAAAATGTCTTAAATTTACCTATTTATAAGGCTCAAAGTACTATAAAATGCCCAAACTAGGCCTATTATTTAGTTGCTTTAGAGCAGACGAGGTACACTTGAGAGTTTTACAGTATTCATTATATTAAGAGCTCACAACAAGGAGGGAATTGTTCTCATTTAATTAATCTCTATGCTAAACGGGCATCCAGGGAGCGTGATTCATGTTGTTGGGATCTCAAAGCATCACTTTAACTGCCATGTTTGGTAATAACTTTATATTAAGGATATACTGAAAAGGTGCGCTTATGCGATGGCTAACAGCATTAGCGGTGCTTAAAAATTGGACCTGCTTGTATAATAACATGACTCACCTGGTCTAAAATAACCTGAAACTGACACATCATTTTACTGTTATATCCTTACGTCGTAAACATAACATTAATTGTGGGTCGGACGAATCATCACTTTGACGAGCGTGAAGAGGGAAAACTAAGAAACGACCCGCAACTGACCATGAACACAAGCTTTTAATATTTTTAATAAATATTTAAAGTTACAGTGAAATAAGACGTTTATTATTATCGTTTAATAAATTACATCCATTTGGAAAATTACCAACTTCTCATTGGGTGGGCCACAGATGAAAGTAGCTACCGGTTTCAGCGATGACTCATCTGAATGCCTCTTATTGGCCATTGTACAGAATCATGTGTGATTGGTAATAATGTGCAGTGCTGTCAAGCTAAAAACGCGGCTGTCTCTGGCTCCGTGGTGGAGGGAGAGCAGATTTGTATTTAGCAGCTAATGATGTGCCGCACTGAACGATCTAATCACACCGGTGTGATTGTTTATCAAATATTTAAAAACAATGTATTCGTCTATTTTTGTCATTCAAAATCCACTTGCCTCAAAAATCTGAGGGGGCACGGTTGAAATCGCGTTACAGGAGTAGCGTATTTAGGCTGGGCCTCTGGTCCAGTGCCCTGGGCACGTGTCTGGTAGGCCCGTGCGTTAATCCGTCCCTGGTTGCTATGTCTGACAAGCCATACCCCTCTCACACTACACATGTTCTCACCCAGTGAAAAAATTTCATTCACCACCATTGATAACACAATGGGCCTATGAAATTTCACTGAAATGTTGCTAATGTAATGCACTTATGCTTTCTATTTAAAGACTCGGTCCCTATTCATTACAATGAAAATGAGCCGCCACCGCAACTGTGTTCCACAGAAGATCTTCAAATGGATTTGGAGCAACATTGGTGAGTGAATCATGACAATATTTCAGTTCTTGTGCGTGCTATTTCTATAAAGGGGTCCTATTATGCTCTTTTACAAAGTCTTGATTTTGTTTTAGGGGTGTATTAGAACATGCTCTCATGCTTGGTGGTTCAAAAATCACATTATTTTTCACATAATTTACATTATTACAATACCTCTCTCCCCAGCCTGACACAAACGACTCAGTTAGCTCTGGGTTTGATGAAGGCCCGCCTTCCGAAAAACTTTGTATTGTGATTGGTTAGCTGTCACTGTGCGCTGTGATTGGTGAACAGCTTAGATGGCATTTGTAGCAAGTTCATCAATATTGCCATATTAATTCAGACCCAAAGAATATTGAGCAAGAGGATCGCGCAGAACCTTTGCACGCATGGATATTGCAAGACATATTAAAGTCGTAATGTTATTGTATTTTGTTTTTTTTGTTTTTTTGGCTAAATCACGTTTTAGATGGGATGTAAACAACAGCTTAAAAATAACTGCATTTACTATGTACAGATAAGTGCAATGGTAATATGTTTATTGTTCTTTAATTCTAACATTATAACATAAATTGCAGTGAAACTGTTATACAGTTGAATTTATTTATACCATAGTCCCACACTATTTGTGGCGGCATATATATGCAAATTAATTCTGTGCCAGTGGGAGGTGCTGTTGGAGCGGGAGAGAGCGAGGTTTCCCCGGCAACGCTGTACAGAGCTCCATTTTATCAGACATTACATGCAAGATGAAATGAAAATGACATCCAAAATTTTGTGAAAACAGTTGGTTTCCATCAGAAATACAACGATATAAAACACCAGCACCGGGTTTTGATTTTGAAACGTGCAGTGCTCAACCAAGCGTTCTCTCCACCCGCCAACCATTTGAATTTTAGTAGGCGGGATTTATTTTTGTGATGTCACAAATACAGGAAAACAACTTTGTAGTCCAAACGTGCTGTTCGTTGTAGTTCTTGAAAAGGGATTTTTTTTTTAAACGAAATATCTCCTTTTGTAGTGGAGTTTGAGATTTGTAACTTTGTAGATCGTTTTATGCCCAAACATACACACTACACACTGACTAACATTCAAAAAGTGAAAAAGTATAATAGGACCCCTTTAAAAAAACGTACTAGCTTCTTAGCAGTCGGGTAAGTTGGTCTCATGGCACATTTGAGCTCCGTCCATGTGCGTCGCTCCTCTCTCAGCGTGGCCTTGTGTCAGTCTCCGTCACATTAAAAGCTAATTAAGATCTGAGTGATTTCCTGTGGGGAGTGTGTTCTACTTAACCATCTTCCAAAAGCCTGTGATTCCCACATTAATCTTCTGCCCCCCCCGAGAACTCTTCTATCGATTTGCGGTTCCTCAGGAGCCAGTCTCATCTTGGAAGAGATGAACAGGATTAGACTGAAATGAGCATTCAGGGGAAGGAGGAGTTAATGCTGAAGCTGAGAGAGGGATATTTCAGTCATAGAGCCAATTGCTTGTCTTTGTTATTCTTAAGTGCTTTGCTTTTCTTGATCTTATTGAGTGAACTGGTGTGATGGTTTCTAATCGGAAGTAACCAAGGGAATGTTGCACAGGGAAAAGCAATTCTACTAACAATTAAATATTAACTGATCATAATCATCAAAGATGCTGATGTGGACACTGCCTCAATATTCAGATCAATATGTGGTTTTTAAATACTAGTTTGTAAGTTTTACTTTTTGAAGAACCTTATTTGTTTGCTTTCTTGAAAATTAGACATTCAGATATTGAATATTCAAATTTTATCTCATGAATTCAGGGTTGTGTGCCATTACAAATTGATGTGAGAGTGCCTAATTAAAATTCATTTGAACTTGAATTGAGGTATGCAAACAGAATCCAAATTTGGATTGAGAATCTAAGGATTAAATGTTTTTATTGTTATACGTTTCATGCATTTAGATTTTAAATTATTATTTAATTATTGTTTTAATTGATTTTTTACGGTGATTGTACTCTCGAGGTCCAGTACTGTTCAAGTTTGGGGTTAATATTTTGGAAGAAGTCCATATGCTCATTATTGCATTTATTTGATCAAAAAAATTAAGTTAGAACATAATATTTTCAGTGTAATTTATTCCTGTGATGCAAAGCCATTACTCTACGTTCAAGAAACATTTCTGAATATCATAATTAATGTTGAAAACATGCAGTTGTGCTCTTTAATATTGTTGTGGAAACAATGATACAGCATTATTTGAAAAAGAAATATTTTGCAACATTATAAATGCATTTACTGTCACTTTTGACCAATTTAATGCATCCTTGCTGAATAAATGGATTCATTTTTAAAAACTAAATCATACTCATTTTGCACAGTAGTGTATATATCAAAGTACCGGGTGGTATGTATTATCATCTTTTCTATGTGCTTAAGTTGTTGCTTAGTAACAGTGCTAATGAGACGTGTGATTCAGGTGAAGTTGGCATTAAGTGGAATATTAACTCTGATGAAATGTTGTTGTTTTGACAATATTTCATGCAGTGTTTCCGATGGTGAAAACTTTAAGGTAGTGCTTTCATACACCTCAGCTCAGAATGATTTATCTCTTGTTATCTGACAGACCTGAATGAACTCACTGAGGACTCCAGCTGCCCAACTTTATCAACTTAACATCAAGTTCTAGCTTAAACTAATTTTATAGGTGATTAATTTCATATTGAAACAGGAGATTGGAGCAGCATATTGAAGAGCTCGGCCTGTTTTTAATCATGATTTGCTGCTTGCTAATACTAAAGAAATAGGCATAGGATTGAACAAAAAGATTTTGCATGCAAAGAAAAGCCATGAATATTTTTGATCCATTTTCTTGAAAGAGAAAGACTGATGGTGATGTATTTTAGCTGATAAATGCACTTAACATTTTCAGCATTTATCAGCTAAAATGTATTTTACACTAAAGCTAACAGCAACATTTCCTATTTTCATTTAGTTTAACTTTGTGTACTAAAATTCAAACTAAATAAAAATAATAATAATTAAAATGGAAATGTATAGAAATATATAAAAAAAATCTGTAATTTTTATTAGAATCACAGAACAGAATGACTAAAACCTCAACTAAAATTAAAATGGAAACAATATAAAAATAAAAACGTTTAATGACAAAAAAAAAAAAAAAATTAATAAAAAAAAAAATTCTTGTTCATATTCTGTGCATGTCATCTTCACTGCCAACCTTTTCTCTTATTTCTAAACTAATGTAGCTTTTCTCTCACGCTTCTCATATGAACTGTGTTCACTGTTTAGGGTAAATGACAAACGATCTGTCGTTTTCCATGGTTTTCAAAATCCTTCAAGCCTTTTATTTGACTAATTATGAGTTTATTGTAAATACAACCATCTACAAGAGGAAATGAGCACCTCACCATGGCACATTATTAATATTTATGCTGAAATGTGCTTTACACTCTGAGTCAAGTAAATGAATAATTTGTGAGTGTTATTGTTTGGTGAAGGCTTACTTTTCCTGGAATCAAATTATTAACAAGCAATGTTTTTGTTTTTTTTCCCAGGCACCCATGCAAACAGCATTACACTAAACATTATTCTCATCTCAGCGGCGGGAGCGAGCCGTGGCGCCCCTCAGGGCTGGATCCATGCCCACCAAACTGATTAGCATTGCATTTCCCGTCCTGCCTGCAGTAATTACTGTCATTTCAATAGGATGCGATTGATTTTCAGAAAGTGTTTATAAGAAAACTTCACATTTCGGTGTATTAAAGACCCTGTGAAATCAAAATCAGAGATGTTTAGTCCATATCTGTTTGCTTTGAGGCCATACTCTTTGGAATAATAATTTTAAAAAATAAATAAATAATTGTGACTTTTTTCCCCCAATAAACTCAAGAACTGTGAGGGGAAAAAAAGTTAGAATGGTGAGACAAGAGAAAAGAACTGAATTATGAGAAGTTAACTTGCAATTCTAAGAAGAAAAGGCTCACAATACTGACGTTTTTCTCAATTGCAAGTTTATGTGAGTTATAAATTGCAAGAAAAAACAAGCTTGTTTCAGACACTTTTTCCTGCTGTTTGCGGAAATTTTCTGCCATGTGTGACTTTTTACTGTATCTCACAATTCTGACTTATTTCTCACAAAGATATAAACTCATAATTGCAAGAAAGAAGGCAAAAGACTTCACATTTCTGTGTAATAAAGACCCTGTGAAATCCGAAAGACCCGGAGATGTTTAGTACATATATGTTTGCTTTGAGGCCATACTGTAAGCAATAAAAAAAACAAAGGTAATAGTGACTTTTGCAATGCAAGTTTATATTTGTGACAAATGCAAGTTTATATCGGAGATAAAAAAAAAATCTAAAGTTTGCAATTTATTGCAGTTGCAAGCTTATAGCTCACAACTGTGAGATACAAACTTAGAATTGAAAGAAAAAAAAAGTCTGAATTGTGACAAACAAAAAGTAAAAGATATAAAATTTGTTTAAAAAAAAAAGATTTTTTTTTTTTGCCACCTGCAACATTTTCTAAAAATTCAGAATTCAGAACAACTTTTTTCATTGCGTGGTGGAAATAAGCTTCCATGTTAATATACTAAATACATTTTTTTGCACAGGGGTCTTCAACAGGGGATTTGTGAACTAGTAAGAGTCTGGCACCACACAATTCACCATTATCTCTATTTATGGTCATTCCACAGCTTTCCAGTCTCTTTTTGATAACAACACAGGAGGACACTGGCCGCAGTGTTCTTTCCATGATCACTCTGGATGATTGCTTCGGGCCTGTCTCTTTAAACTTAAATTTGTACAAGCAAAACCCCGTGGAGTCAAGCAATCTTAAGGAGCTTCTTTCAAACCGAGCGTAACGTTTGATGACGCACATATTCATGGACCATTGTGCATGCGGTTGTGTTATAAACCTCCTTTTATTTCAAACTGTGCACTGCTTGATTTGTTTTAATTAACTTGTTTACAGTTTGTGTGGCAGGTTTTCCTGCTGCCTGAACTCTGAATGCAAAACAGCTGCTGCCCATCGTAATGTGATGACATGATCATATTTCTCTTGTTCTACCTCGAATGTCCAGAAACCATCTGCATTATGGTCATCAAAACCATAATACAGTTCAATGTTTGTGTGAAAGTTTTTGCTCTCAGTTTGTATTTGCACTACAAATAATGCCCCCCCCCCCCCCCCCCCAAAAAAAGTTTATTTGTCATACTGGAAATGGAAAATCCTGACGAGTATGATGAATCGTGGGATACAGCCATAATTTGTGCATACAGAAAATTGCATAGTACAGTATAGATACAATATACTGCAGAAATAGTGTAGTATAGTTAATTATTGTTCTGAATATAGCCATACTATTGAGTTTGAGTAAATCATCATTTTCATTTAGGTTATGCTTACATCATGAATGGCATAATATTTTCAGTGTATTGTGACTTGAGATGCATTCATTCTTCCTTTCAACACTATTTAGATAGTTAAGCTTATATTAATATTTTCTGAAGGGAATATTTGCATTAAAGTTTTGTTTTTGCTCTAAGCAGTTGGTAATAGAAATGAGTCTATTGTTGCAATTAAATCTCAGTTTTCTGTGTTTTAAATCATGTTAACACAAGGGGCAAATGACTGAGATTCCAGTCAAATCTGAGAGTTTATGCCTGGCCAGATTTCCTCTCGTCTCTTCAGACTCTATATAGAAGCACATTAGCATTATCAGCGCAATAACTGCTTCTGGCAAGATCTCTGTTTGTCTGTTCTGTTCTGGGATTCATCCAGAAATCAGTCTAGACAGGACAACCGACAATCAAATATGCATAATGGAAATAAATCTGATCATTTGTTGCAGCGCAGAATAATCCCTCTGTGTTTTGAGAGAGTTTGTAAAGGGCAGATGCTTGTCTCTCAACTCGAGTAGGCTTACTCTACATAAATGTATCAGACTGCTAATTAAAACATGGACAGATTGTTTGCAGATTAAGTGTGACTGAGAGGAATTTGTTCATTTAATTATTAAAGAATGACACAGTGTATCTTTACAACGCCTCCAAACGTCATTTGTAAAAGAAAATTGAAAAAACCTTACTAAGAAAAATCATGTTGGTAATGTAGAGGCTTTAGAAATTCACATATCAAATGTGATGAAGTATTGGTTTTATAGGCTTAATAGATTCAGTGGGTGTCATTATAATGTGCATGCATATGCTAAACTTGTAGGCTACTTTCCAAAGACATCTACTGTATATTACACCCTTGTCTTGAGGTCAAGCGCTGTTTAACTTTAAATTCAGCATGTATAATGCTTGTCATATCTTATAGCGCACTCATTTGCATGCTTAATGCCTCTTCTAGTTTTGTAATTCAATACGTCTTCCTCTCTGTGCAAGCGTTTGTGCATAAAGGATATTGAGTATGTCAAAAAATAAAAAATTCAGCAAGAAAAGCTAACCACATAAGCTGCTTTCTCTAAAATGTATGTTTGGCTGGTGAACACTTCAGGGACCTGTTTTATGAGTTATGCAGACATTTTAATTATGCAGCTGAGAAAAACTCACTCTGTCTAGATGTAGCATGAGAGACTGTCTTTTGTATTTTTGTGTCCCTATATTGTTTTTTAAAATGTAGTCATTTTAACACACAAGTGAGATGGAGGGCCACCGTTACCTGTGTATCATTTTCTAATTAGGAGGCCGTCTTTAGCTACTTGCTGCCACCTGTTGGACAGAAAAGATAATTACACATGAACCAGTTTTAGTGCTTTTCACATTTGTAAATATATAACCTTAAGATATTGTTTCAGTATTATGATCCCATGTGATTTATTTATATCTCTATTGTTATCTTTATTAATTTTTTTGTTTGTTTGTTATTAATATTGTGAGGGTCAGTGAAATATTTGTGTCACTTGTAATATTTAACTGTGTAATTATCAAGTCTACATTTAAAAAAATGTCCACAACATCAATTCGTATTAATGGCTTGGGTTTGCGCAATTTGCGAAAAAGTTGAGGCCTATTTAAACAGGTTTTGTCAGGACGGGTTCTTTCTTTGCCCTAATTTATGCACTAAAAGTTTTATTTAGATCTATTCGTTCTAAAGATTTGGATCTGAAATCAACTGCTAAATACTTTATATTTTTGTACTTAACATCAACTGTGTCTCAGCAATCTCAGGCGTTTGGTTTCAAATATATGTTATATTCATAAACACCTGTCAGCAATCGCAGGCTGTCTGTGTCAAATAAATACATTCTCTATTCATGCAAAGTTCATTTAGATTGCTCTTTGTAGATTTATTGTCAGCTTTTAATACTATATTCAGCCCCATGTTTTAGTAAAGAAATTAATTTCAGAGTTTAAATTAGAATTTGTGCTTATTAGATTTTTTAAGTGATAGAATGCAGAGAGTAAGAGTAAACAGTACCTTTTCAGATACCCTTATTACATCCAGGGATGTGTTCTCTCACCCTTGCTCTACATTTTATATACTAATTGTGTGAGTAGACACACAGACAGATCCATTTTAAAATTTGCTGATGATACTGTGATTGTTAGTTTGTTGACTGGGGATGAGAATTGTCAAGGTCCAGTGGTGAATGATTTTATGACATGGAGCGACAGTGCCGCCTTGCAAGTAAACATAAAAAAGACCAAAGATATGGTCATTGATTTTAGTCCTTTTGTCTCCTCAGCCAACTTGTGTAAAAGGTCAAATTGTGGAACGCGTCAGCAGTACCTTGGGCTTATCATTGATAATAAATTACGTTTTGATACTCATGTTGAAGCAGTATGCAAACGGTTACACTGTCTTTGGAGGCTCTCTACTTTTAATATAAGTAGGACTCTTATGACCATGTATTATAAATCTTATATTGAATCGGTGCTTTGCTTCTCTATATGCTGTAACGTAAATGTTAAACATTGAAATTCATTGAATGGCATTGTTATGCTTGGCATTAAGCAGACTGGGTTATCAAATAGCTCTGATTGGTTTGTCTTACAGAAAGCTAAAGCTGTTGTTGCAGATTGTACTCATCCACTGTTCCATGAATTCCTTCTGGTATACTTTATAGTGTGCCTAAACTTAAAAGTAACCGGTATAGACATTCTTTTAAATTTGTAGGATGTCAGAATGTTGTGTTTGCATGATACGTCAACAAACTTGATGCTGCACCAAAAATTGTCCTCTGGGCTTATAATAAACTTTGAATCTTGAGATACCCGTCCGTGTTCGCAGGGGTTTGGTATCAAATAAATACATTTTATGTACCGTAACATCAACTACGTGTCATCAATCTCAGGCCTTTTGGTTTCAAATACATTTTATACTCAATGGTTTATATTTACGATATATTTTTACAGCATTGAGCAATCCAGCACCATAAATTGCTTGCAGCTCTTCTACTTGATAGATAAAACAGGGTAATGTGCAGCTAGATCAGCTGTTCCTCAATCTTGAGCTTTCAGTGTTGTTAAGGAAAGGGTGAAGCTGATTGGTTGGTTCTTGTCAGATGACCAGCGGTCCTCTTGTGGCATTCTGAAATGTTTTTATGTCGAAGACCCGTTCCTCACAAACTCACAATCTTAAGTTTATCATCGGTAGAAAGTCAAATGTTTCAATAGCCCACATTTCAGACAATTAATGAAAAAAACACAACCCGTGCAACAGTTTAGAAACACGGCTACTGGAAACCCTTATGTAATGTTTAACTTTTGATGGTTTGTTATGTTTGTAATGGTCCTTTTAGTGGAAACCATTAGAATTTCTGTGATGATCTTTTTCCCAGCAGATCAGATCAGAACTTTACCAACTAAACACTGGGTCAAAACCTCTCTAAAACCAGCCTGCTAACCAGCTATGATCAGGCTGGATGACCAAGGTTAGGCTGGTTTGAGCTGTTTTTCAGCAGGGTTGTAATGTTGTTTCCAATATTGTCCAGCTGATGAAATGTGTTTCTGACAAAATCTTTCAGTAGACGAAAACTTCATAAAACAGTTGTGAAAATGATGTAAGCTAGGACCTTTTAACGCATAAATATCTGCATGCAGTGCAACTGATTGTGATTTTGAATTGATGCAGGAACATGGCTAATTAAATGCAATCATTTTACAGTTAATCAAACTGTAAATATACTGGATCTGTATTTATTTGACTACAGTGCAAGCATGAAAATGCCAGAATTACTAAAGACAGTGGACAATGAGCATCAAATATTGAGTTACAGGTGGTAGAAACACCTAGTGAAATGTCATTATTCATTATGTCATACTGACATCATTCAGCATCAATCTTCATCTGTTCAATATGCAGCTGAATAAAATGAGTGTAAGCACGTACTGATGTGTGATAAACTGAAGGATCAGTGTGTTTGAGGGCCATCAGTGTTTGGACTCACAACAGTCAGAAACATAAGAAACAGCTCAGTGAGCGTCGTGATGGTCTGTAATGGGCAGGAGGAGGAGTTTGAGAGAGAACCGGCTCGACCGGTGCAGCGTTTCACTGTAATTTCCTCCTTTAGAGTCTTATTAACTCTCCTCAATATCATTCGTACACAAACACAAGGACAAGAGAGGAGCGAGACATTCGTCCAGAGCTTCAGATTACAGGTAAGATCTTCACACCTGAGACGGGCAGAGCAGCGGACGCCTAAAAGAGCAGTAGAAACTCTCACTGCATCTTATAAGACATCAAAGTCACTTCTAAATTTGCTCATATATGCCTGTATGAACATGTGCATGTGAACTTGAGCTGCTCAGTTAATTTACAACTCTGAAGGACTGCTGATTAACTCGACTCACAACAACAACCGGACAGAGAGTTTAACCCGGTCTCAAGGTTTCAAGTGCAAAGAGAAAGAAAGTCTAATGCTTCCCCGTCTGTCAGAGTCCAAAAGAGTCTCAGAATGTGATGAGGAGGACCTGAAGGAGAACTGTGATTGAATTCTCTGACATGCAGCCTGATGAAGTGATGCAGATCTCATTTATTTTACATTTACACAATCGTTAAACACTTATCTAAATTGGATTCAAGGTATATTTGATCAAATCTGGCTTTCCCAAGGAATCGAACCTATGACCTTGGTGTTGCTAGTGCCATGTTTGTTTGTCTAGTTTGATTGCTTCGTCAGGGTTTCTGAAGGAACATTTAAGACCAAGTAAAGAAAATTGAAGGGATAAATGTAAATGTATTACTTTTAACTGAAAATAATTTTAATAATAATAAAAATCTTAAGGTCTGAATAGCTTTGATCTCAACCACTAGAATACAAAAATATATTTTACTATACCTTCTGCCCTCTAGGATTGAAAAACTATGGAGGGCAAAATATATTTTAAGAAAATAAAATACATTTATATTTTCGAAAATTGCTAAGACGTATATTGGTAAAAATCTAGTTATGTAAACATATTTTATCAAAAACATTTTTGTTCTTTTTTGAAATGTATATAAATATATTTGAATATAGTACTGGGCAAGGATTACATTTTTAATCGTGATTAATCACATTGTTATGCACAAAATTCAATAATGCATTCAAAAGTAGTGTATTGTGCAATTTTTCCATTTAAAAGTACTGCTATATGAACAAAAGTGCACTTTAAACAAATAAGGTGCTTTTTTTACAGCAGTATTCCCTTTATATAGTAGCAGTTAAAATATTTCTTGTAAATCTCAATTTATAACATTAATGTAATCAAATTAAATATAAAACCAAAGCTATTTGCCAATGCCAGGGCATTAATGTTTTTACAGAAAATATTTTATAGTTTGTTATAGAAAAACAAGTTATGCTCAGAGTCCAGGGGCCCATTCTTGGTACGTCGATTAATACATGAGAAGATTTGAAAGACTCCACATCTTCTAATCGTGATAACTGATCTCTGGCTAATTTGGTTCTTCAAATGAATTTGTGGACTAGATTAAAATCTATATTAATTTGTCTAAGATCAGTGTGCATTCTCGCAAAACAGCAACATAATGACATCATATAGCCTTAAAGACATCTGACACAAAAACTTGACGAATTTCTGGACCTTTATAAGGAAACAGCCAAGCAAATAAACCTACATAAATGTTTATAATAGATCAATGAAATGTGCACTGTTTTTATTTTATTTCAACTTTTTTTTTTACATGATTCCCAACTATTTATATTCATGATTCTAGTATTTGCACAGGCTTTACATTTTTATCTCAATGTTGTAATTAGCAATTCATTTAATTGTATCTTTTAAGAAGATTTGTTACGTGACAGCATTAATCAAAGTTTCTTAAGGGTCAAGATCAAGTTGTCTGCATCTGCGCTTCATCAGGCCACTCCCATAATAGCTGTCATCACTCAAATTAATGCACGACACAGATGAACTGTATAGCAAAACTAATAAGTAATTATTTTATCACAAATAGAACTTTCCATGAGTAAAACGGTGTCTTTAGTATTATATACTACACATCATTATTTTCAAATAAATTTTTATATTATTATTATTTTAAATTCTTTTCCCTGGATCAGTAGGGTACTCTTGTAATAAATTAGCTGTGGCTGGGACAGATTTTTAAGTATCAATTCCACCTAAAAAGATGCAATCTTATCCTGTTTAAATAAAATAAGCCGCCTTCCCAGCAGGTTTAAGGCCAAAAGCCCAAAGTATACTTTGTATGCGCAGGTCACACGTGCGCATTTTACTCTTGCAGTAATTAGTTTATCTGGAAGGTGGCAACCCTGCCGTGGGGGTATCGATTCACAAGGTAGCCAAAGAAAAACTGCGTAAACAGAACAAACCAGAATGCGGGTTAGCTGCAGCGACAATGGAGGCCTACATAGTGCGAAGATGTTAGAAAACATCCTCATTTGTACAACTGTAGCATGAAAGAATACAAAGATATTTATATGGGTTTTAACTCATGGCGAGAGATTGCGCAAACACTGGCCCCATTGGGCCAGGAGAGGTATTGCAATTTGGCACAAAGCGCATGCGTCGAACATCTGTGTACGCGTACGAGTCAAATGAAGGATACTTTGCAGGGCTGTGGAGATGGTTCTTACTACAGAACACAAGATCCAGGGGGCGAGGTTGAATCCAGATCCAACTCCTCCCACCTTACATATACCTAAACCTACCCATCTCCACCCCCTAGATGTGGATCCAGCCCCGCCCCCTGGATCTTTGTTCTGCAGTGAGGGGCTACTGGGGCTGTGCATACAACTGTACGCGTACGCTAACATATGCAAAAAAATTTACTTTATGCTACGACAGCAACCAATCCAAGATCATGCCAAATCATCAATAACCAAATCCAGCTAACTGAGTTAGCGACGTATGAAGAACGGGCCCCAGAGCCTCGATCATAACATTATAACAGGCACCTTCCGAGTAGAGACCTGCACTATCGCGGGACCCAAAGCAACAGAGTGCGGCATGGGACAACACTTGATGGGCGAGTGCGGGCGGGTAGAGACTCATGTGTGCTGGATGTGGGAGAATTAGGGTGTAGTCACACTAGGCAATCTTAACCGTGCCCGAGCGTGTTTGACCCCCAAAGCCTGGTTCATTTGACCCCCAAAGCCTGGTTCATTTGACCCCCAAAGCCTGGTTCATTTGACCCCCAAAGCCTGGTTCATTTGACTCCCAAACCCTGGTTCATTTGACTAGTGTGATCACTCCGGGCCGTGTCCTTCGTTTAGCTGTCCATGGCTCGGTTGGAAGAGGTGGGCCAGAGCGTGGTTCAAATATATGTATCAGCGAGTGCGAGCGCTAACCGTGCCGGAGCTTGGAACTTATATGTGCAGCATTTTGAGCAGCAAGAGTGATAGATCTGTAAAGCAATATTGTGAGAGGACCGTGTGTTACCGCGTTCCAAATTACTCAAAATAATAAACCATAAAGTTCACAAAATGATGCACTCCACTGTGCTGAGCGAGAGCACTTCTCTACTGTCTTCACGTGATATCGGAAACTTCCTATTTCCCACTTATGAAGTCATGATTACGAACACGTTGTATTCTTTTCTGTTAAAAATAACAGTAAACAGTGGTTTGTTAATGTTGATGCTTACTAGCCTACATCATTTTATTGGGAGTGCTCCTGCAGTCTAAAGGTGCATTCATGCTATATCGGAACTCCCGTAATTACGAGATGCCAACTTGTAAAAAGCATTCACATCCTCGTAGAGCTCGTAATTATAACTTGTGTTTGAACTGGGAGTTTTCTGAGAGCTATGACTTGTACCACGTGACCGCTGCACCACCTGACCACCGCAGGCTCTGCTTAGGTGTTGATAGTGTTGCCATAGAAAAGCATAATTCTGAGTCTGAGGATGTGAACAGCTCCGAGTAGAACGTCATGTGTCATCTCGAAATTACGGTAATTACGATATGGCGTGAACGCAGCATTAGACCCACCCCAAATGCTCTCATTGATTGAGACGCTTGATGACACCCATCCCAAGTGAGTACTGGTCAACATCCCACCCCTCCTGTGACCCATGGTTTGTCTGTATCCCTGCATCCCAGTGTTCATACTATCCATCCTAAATAGTATGTGAGATTTGAATAAGTGTGTCCCAAAGCATGGTATGTTGAAAAGAGTATGCCAAAAGTCCCCGGATGGTCTACTATTTCAGGTCGATTTTTGAAGTGTGGATCCGTGCACATTCTAATGGCTAAAATTGCCCACAATCCATTGTACTTTTTGTGAAGGATTCGGTCCAGAACAAATAAAATGCGTTAGAAAAACTACAAACGTGGTGGATGCACACGATCGACCGTTAGGTGGAGAGGTTTACAAAAAGGGGTTTGAGTTACTAATCATCAAAATTTAACCTAGTAAAAAATATTTATTTATTGTTATCCGTGTTATATTTCATCTGCAAAAGCAATGTGAACTTTTATAAACATCTGTTTGGTAGTTAACTTTTAAATGTATTATTATGCAGAAAATATGATTTCTCTGTATGAAAGACCTGCAGCTGGCTGATCAACGAGCTACTTATTTTCTCTCCAATACGGTAGGAAGTTCAATGAAATGAAATGTGGAGGATGTTAACCGTGATAAGATGACTGACAGACCAGTTTACAGTGATAGGCTGCGTGTAACCAATGAGACTGAGCGGTCCGTTAAAGACGCACTTGTGTGACATGATAGTATGTCCCAAAGCTTGCCTACTCTTTTACTACTTTTTCTTCACCAAAAGAGAACATACTTTAAGGGCGTAGTATAAGTAGGCAAATTTGGGATGCAGCAACATGTGTATTCAGAGCCAGTGAGCAACGGACTTTCATATTGGCATTTCTGTCTTGTTTTTTAGTGGAACTGCAAACATCTAAAGATTTACTGGAGATGTAAAATGGCATGTCTTGATTAAGTCTTGTTTGATGTTTAGATGTTTGTACAGGAAAACAAGACAGAAATACTGAGGAATTTAAGACATTTTAATGCCGTCATTTGAGGAAGCGAGAATTAAGACTTTTTAAGGCCCGCATAAATCTTGGTTGTTGTAGTTGAGAGATGGTGAAGGCTGATTTTCGCATCTCTCCTCCTCCTTCAGCATGACAGATCACGTGCGGCGCATGGTGTCCAAAGACGGCCGCAGTAACGTGAAGATCGATAATGTAGAAGGGATGGTTAAGCTCTTCCTGCACGACATCTGGACCACGGTGGTGGACATGAAGTGGCGCTACAAGATCACACTGTTCACCTCCACCTTCATCACCACGTGGTTCGTGTTCGGAGTCGTCTTCTACCTAATCGGCCTGAGGAACGGCGACTTCCATGCCGACCCGTCGTCCAATCACACACCGTGCGTGTTCAACGTGGACACGCTGACCGGCGCCTACCTGTTCTCGCTGGAGACCCAGACCACCATCGGCTACGGCTTCCGGCACATCTCCGAAGAGTGTCCTCTGGCCATTGTGACGCTCGTGCTGCAGCTGGTCATCACAGGGCTGGCCGAGATCTTCGTGACCGGCGCGTTTCTGGCCAAGCTGGCTAGACCCAAGAAGCGTGCGGGAAGCATCAGGTTCAGCCGCTCGGTGGTGGTGTGCGATCGCGGCGGGGTTCGGTGTCTGATGGTGCGCGTGGCCAACATGAGGAACAGCCTCCTGATTCAGTGTCAGCTCTCAGGGAAACTGCTGTCCAGCCACATCACGCAAGAAGGTTTTAAATCTAACTGTATTATTGTGAATTCAGGGGTTCCACAGGGCTCTGTGTTATCACCTATTTTATTTTCTACAGTTGATATCAAAAATTATTTTACCATACAAAATCATGTTATTGTTTATTCAGTACTGATCTGAATAAGATATTTTACATAAAAGATAGTCCACAAGAGAAAACCCAATAGTTGAATGTATGAAAATGACCCTGTTCAAAAGTTTACATACACTTGATTTTTAATACTGTGTTCACTAGCTAGGACCACGCCACAAACGAGCTATGAAATAGTGAGGTGAACAGAGTGTTGAGGAAGAGTAGAAAGAGGATGAAGGGGTAGAGGGAATGGGATAATGGTCAGGTTGATCAGGGCATCTAGAATTGATGGCTCAGAAAGACTCAGGGTGGGGGTACCGTCTCGATCATATATTTAGGCCAGACAATTAGGACCCCCCATACAACCTGAAAGAAGAGAATGTGGGATAAGGTTGGCTGAATGGACAAGAAAGGGAGGGAAGGGTGGGTTAGAGAGAAAGAGACAAACAGTACAGTATGAGGCAGCCCAATATATGGAGGTTTCGGGAAGTCAGGTGATTGTTTGGGGCGTCAGCAAACCAATTAACTCCCTTTGTTACCTGAATGATCCACAGCTGTGTTTTTTTGTTCAGTGATAGTTGTTCATGACTGAGTCCCTTGTTTGTCCTGAACAGTTAAACTACCTGCTGTTCTTCAGAAAAACCCTAAACTGTTCACGCCAAAATGAAAATTCTGTCATTAATTACTCACCCTCATGTCGTTCCAAACCCGTAAGACCTTCGTTCATCTTCGGAACACAAATTAAGATGTTTTTGATTAAATCGGAGAGCTCTCAGACCCTCCATAGACAGCAACGCCACTGAAATGTTCCCAGGTCCAGAAACATAGTAAATACATCGGTAAAACAATCCATGTGACATCAGTGGCTCAACTTCAGTTTTGCGACGCTACGAGAATACTTTTTTTTGTCAGATAGCTCTCCAATTTCATCAAAAACATTTTAATTTGTGTTCTGAAGATGAACAGAGGTCTTACGGGTTTGGAACAACATGAGGGTGAGTAATTAATGACAGAATTTTCATTTTGGGGTGAACTAACCCTTTAAGTACTAAACTGGTATACTTAAAGTCTGCTAAAGTGGAACAACTCATTTTGTACTTAATGCACTTTATTTGTACTGACATCCAACTAAAGATATACTGAAGTATATTTCATTGTGCTAAAGTGGAACTATTGCAAGTTTACTTCAGGTACACTTTAAATATCTTGCATTAAAAGAACAATATTATTCAAAGATCATAGAATCCTTATTAATAGTGACATTAAAACACATTTTAGGCTTAATATTAAGAAATGTGGATTGTGCACAAGTAGTACTCCAAATATAGTTTAATTATAACTTTTATGTCAGTAAATATGTTAATAGATTTGAACTATATTTAGTATGAAATAAATGTATTTTAAATATATTGATTCAAGAATGTTTAGATATTTATACTAGAAAACGAGACAAAAATACTAAGTAAGAAAATAATTTTTTTACAGTGTAAGACAAATTTGTATCACTGTATTTTTTATCTTGAAGGCGAGAAGAGCCTCGTGCATCAGACTGCCGTGGACTTCCAACTGGACTCCAGTGGCGAGTGTCCGTTCCTGCTTCTGCCGCTCACCTTCTATCACGTGCTGGATGAGCGAAGCCCGCTGAGGAGCCTCACGGCCGAGAACCTGCCCAAACAAGACTTGGAGCTGCTGGTGACGCTCAACGGCACCATGGAGTCCACAGCCGCCAGCTGCCAGAGCCGCACATCTTACCTGCCGCAGGAGATCCTGTGGGGCTGCGAGTTCAGACCCGTGCTGACCCACACGGCCGGCGGGAGACTGGCCACAGACTTTAGCTGCTTCGACAAGGTGCAGGCCTGCAGCGAACTGCCGATGATCCACAGCAACACCGAGAAGCTCCAGCTGGAGGAGGAGTACAGACGGGAGTGAAGAGACCAGACGGGAGTCAAGAATGTGCTGAAAACCAGCCTAAATCATGCTGGAAGAGCATTCCGACCGCGGGCCAGATCTGGAAACGTGGAGCACTGGAATACAGCAGAATGGAACAGCATTCAACAGTCAAAACACTGCAGATCAAAACCACTCGATTTACTTTATTCTTGATCCTGGTCTTATTGGTAATCATTCATCAGTGACTGATTGCTGTGATCAAAGCTGAATTTTAGAAACCTCAAACACTTTTGAGAAACATTTAGAACACTTCTCAACACTTTTGATCAATGTAATGCATCCTTGCTCAATAAAAGGATTAATTTCTTTCTTTTATTTTTTTAAGGTAGCGTATCAATTCAGTTTTGATCACAGAAAGAACTTACATTTTATTATATATTCACATAGAAGACAGCTAATTTAAATAGTAATATTTTACTCTTTTTTTCTGTATTTTTGATCAAATAAAATACTAGCAGAAGAGACTTCTGAACAGTAGTGTACACTTCAAATCAAAATTACTGTATGTAGTTATTTCATGTTCTGGTCTTATTGGGATTGATTCATCAGTAACATTATTTAAATAAATCAATATAGTGACTTACTCGACCATCCATTGCTCTTATTTATTGTGCACTTTCACCATCCAATCAATTCTGGATTGTTTTTTGGTTTTCTGTATATTTCAATCCATTTCATACATTTTTAATTGTTTTAGGAAAAATATCTGATTCATGTTTCTCCAGATATAAATATGTAACACATTTATAAAATGTTTTAAATTCAACAAACTCTGCAGTGAAAGATACATTGTCTTGATTGTAGAGTTCAAGACTGTTGTGGCAACAGAGACGCTTAGATGACATCTGTATGTGTGTGTGTGTGTGTCAGAGAGTCTGAGTGTGTGTGTTTTTGTGATTTATGAGGACATAAATTTGTATAATGACATGGTATGACATAGGTATTACAACGAGAAGGTGATTTATGAGGACATTTTCAGTGTCCCCACATTTCAAAAGGCTTATAAATCATACAGAATGAGTTTTTTTGAGAAAGTAAAAATGCAGAATGTTTCCTGTGAGGGGTAGGTTTAGGTGTAGGGCGATAGAAAATACGATTTGTTCAGTATAAAAACCATTACGCCTATGGGATGTCCCTATTTAAACAGCAAAGTAAACCTGTGTGTGTGTGAGTGTATCAGAGAGTTTCTGAGTGTGTGTGTGTCAGAAAGAGTGTCTGAGAATGTTTGTGAATGTGTGTGTGAGCGTGTCAGAGAGTGTGTGTGTGTGTGTGAATGTGTGCGTGTGTGTGTGTGTGTGTGAGTGTGTCAAAGAGAGTGTCTGAGCGTGTGTGAATGTGTGTGTGTCGGAGAGAGAGTGTCTGTGTTGTGACAACAGTCTCTGGTCTGTTTATAAAGCTCCATCAGACAATGAGGGCGATTCTTTACTCAAAACATTAAGCACACTGTTGTTGAAAATAGTTTATTAAAATGATTCAGTAGAAAAACATATAATTTATCCAAATATATGTTTTCTTCCCTTTGTCAACAATCTCAGAGCATCAGGGCTTGTGACCGAACTGATCTGATCTGGGTTCAGTCGGTTTGAGCCCGTGTGCCGTGCCAGTCCAGCGTCAAAGCAACACACACGTGTTCACTGTACAGAGAATCACGCCAGTGTGTCACTCTTCGCTCCGTTTCTCTACGTCTCTGGTTAAATGTCTGTTTGGCTGGCTGAGATCAACTCGTAGTGTTTAAATGCATAAGTTATATATCAATTATATAAAAAGAATTAATACACTGAATTGTATACTTCAATCTAACAAACGCACAGCGTTTGTGAATCAGATCATCATCATAATAATTAATAATAATACAAATACTGGTAAATCTTTGGTAAATCTGTTTCTCTCTGTAAGGCACTGGTTCATATAAATGCACCTCGTCTTTAAAGGTTTGAGGTCATTAAAACATCTGAAAGATTCCAGTTTTCTACAAAGATGTGTCGTTTTTAAGGCAAATATCAATCTCTGATGCCATACGAACGACATAATACTGATAAATATGGCAAGAGGCCTGTTCACATCAAGAACAATAACTATATTAGCGTCCACACCAATGCACGATAATCTTCTGTTTATTATTCTGTTTCTGCTTCTGTTTATTACACTGCAGCTCTTTAAGGTTGAGTGGATTCTGACAATGTGTTAAATCGTTCATCAGCTGGAAAAAATCCCTCTGAAAGTGATTCCAACAATATTGTTCATTTGTGTCGTTATCGTTATAGTTTTAGCATTGTTATTTTTTTGAAACTATATCTTTATTAATATTGCAGGGCTGCAAGATGAATCGTATTTTAATCATGATCATCATTTCAGCTTCTCTTAATTAATTGTCTGCAATATTTGCCTGCTGCTTATTTCTTTGGTAAGCGATTCATTTTTATTTGACATTGCTGTTATCTTGCATTGGTAACAAGCCTTTACAAGCATTCATGGTTGCGGTTGCCAGATATCAAGTTTTTAAAGTCAATCAAAAGTTTTCTCTGAAATCGATACATTTTCTTCCCAGTGGTTTACAAGATTGCCAGGTCTGTGGGGGAAAAACAAACCTAATTGATGATCAGAACTAGGCCAGTCATGTTTTTTCCCACAGTTTCTGTCCAAACAGTGCAGATTTGGCAACCCTGGTGTTTAATTTAATGTATTCCCAACCTGGCAACCATGCACATGTGCTGTCTCTAAGTTATGGAAAAGGCGGTGACGGCTTGACAGCACACAAGAGTTCAGCGATCTCTATTTAGATATTCTGCTCAAATAATAGCTCAATACAGCCAGTCTGTCTTCCTTCACGCAGCAGTTTGCGCTGTTTGCTGCGACTAAATCTGCTGAAATGAAGTGATTATATTTTTTGAGCACAATAATCGTGGTTAACCATTAAACCATTATCGTGCATCTCTGCGTTATCGTCCTTCATGTGAACGGCTGCAATTCTTCATCATCTCACATACCTCAGTCCTGTCTCATCTGTCTTCCTCTTCCTCTCACCTTCTCTCTCAGACCTTCTGAACTCTCTCTGATATGTTTGTACAATAAGGCACATGTGAACTTATAGACGAATAAGTACTTGCTCATGCAGCGTAGGGCTGCACGATTAATCGAATGCGATATTCATGCGCATCTCGTCAGAAAAGCCGGTTCTGTGATCTGTAGTAGCTAAATCTCCATCGCGTGCTTTCAGATGGAGCAGCATTAACTACACAGAGCTGTAGTTCACTGAGAAGCTACGCAAAATTTTTTATTATCACAGATGATTTAATAATGCAATAATGAAATTGAAGAAATCGTTCTGTGATAATGACAGCTGTTTGCGTAGCTTCTCAGTAAACTACGGCTCTGTGTAGTAAATGCTGCTCTATCTGAAAGCAGGTGAAAATACCACATTTAATAACATGTTTTTACTCCAAACTCACTTCATAACATCAGAGTGTTTGAAATAAATCCTTCTGTGAGATGATGTGGCTTCTTACACAGAATAAGGCACGCAATATTTAATGGTATTCTAAGCAGTGATAAATGTCAATAAGCATTGCATTATTATATAATAATTATAATAAAAACTCATATATTGTCATAGTCGTGTGTTTATTAGTCACGTTGAATCAATGAAAGCAGTTAAATCTTCTGTTTATTCAGATACAGCTATAGGGATTTCCTGGATTTCTTCTGCGGGGCATACACTGCAAAAATGATTCTCTTACTCAATATTTTTGACTTGTTTTCTAGTATAAATATCTAAATATTCTTGAATCCAGATGTATTTACTTGACAAGTAAAATTAAGATATTAAGTCTCGTTTTCTCCAAAAATTATCAAAATTTTGTACATTTTTGCTTAATTCCTTCATCTTAATTCAAAGGCTAAACAAGATGATTTTTATTGCCCCATTGGCAGATATTTTTGCTTTAAGGAAAAACAGAAAACAAGACATAATATCTTAAGTCATTTTACTTGTACAATAAATTCATTCTTGATTCAAGAATTTTTTTATATTTATACTTGAAAACAAGACAAAAATACTAAGACAATTTTTTGCAGTGTATTTGGAGTTTCTCTGGCCTTCGGGTGGAGATTTACTACTGATCACAGAACCGTGCTTCACTGACAAGATACGCATGACTATCGCAGCTTTTGCCTAATCGCGATTTATCGTGTAGCCCTAATGCAGCGGCTCATTAACAGCCCCGTTTACACTTCCACATTCCCGCTAAACTCCTAGATCTGCAAGTGGATCACAGACGTCTCCTTTATGTTTTTTCTGGCTGCGCCGGACGGTTTGCTCTCTCCAGTCTGGTGTCTTCTTGAGATGTTTGAGACATCTAGTAGTAGGAGCCCAGATGTGAGGGCATGTGCGCGGCGGGGTGTCGCGGTCCGCTGTAGATTCCCGCCGCCGCCGGAGCATTCCAGTATGGACCCGGGCCACTGAAGAAACCGGACGAGGCAACATTCATGGCCTGAGTGTGTGGAGACATGAAGCTCATCTTCTGCGGGTGCGGGTACGAGCTCATGTAGGACAGCTCGGCTGGGTACTTGTAGATGGAGGAGTCGGGCGGATGCGGCTGCAGGGCCTGCGCGATGCCGTGGAAGTCGAACTTGTAGGCGTAGCGCTTGCCGTGCACTTTGGTCATGATGTTCTTGTCGTAGTAGTAGCGCAGGGCTCGGCTCAGCTTGTCGTAGTTCATGTTGGGCTTGCTCTTCCTCTCGCCCCAGCGCCGCGCCACCTCGTCTGGATCCGTCATCTTGAACTCGCCGTTGGTTCCTTCCCACGTGATGCAGGATGAGTTGGAGCTGTCGGACAGAAGCTCCAGGAGGAACTGCCACAGCTGGATCTGACCAGAACCTGAAACACACACACACATATCAACTATCAACTATATTACCACTTGAGCTGTCCATTTAGGGCCAGATTTATTAAATGGCAAATTAGCGTTAGATGAACCATAAAAAAACCATAAAAGCACAGATGGGAGGGGAAAATTCTGCATGTGATTCAATGTGCACACACTGCAAAAAATGTTTTTACTTGTTTTCTAGTGTAATTATCTAAACATTCTTGAATCAAGATGCATTTACTTGACAAGTAAAATGATTTACATTTACATTTAGTCATTGAGCAGATGCTTTTCCAAAGTGACAAACGAGGACAATGAAAGCAATCAAAATGAACAGAAAAGTGTCACGAGTCCGGGTCCTGCGCTTCTCCCTGTCGCCACAGGAGGCCGCCATCTCCCATCCTCCCGGACTCATCTCCCGTAATTACATACACCTGCCACATCACACACACCTGCCACATCACACACACCTGCCGCATCATTCAATTACACTCATTACAGCCGCAGCTGTTCCCCATTGCCACAGACTATATAGTCTCTCCTCTCCTACCACTCTGCCTGGTTGCGTTAAATGTTATTTGTAAATGTGTTGCAGTGTTGTAGTTCTAGTTTTTGCTCAGGTCTGGGATACATGCACTGTGTTGCCGTTTTTGTATCCCAGTCCGTTACTGTTTTGGTTTTTTATGCTGTGTTGGCCTTTTGTTTCAATTGAAAGCACCTTCCCTGCACTTGGACCCTGACTTCGTCTTTTCGCGGCGCTTCCTTTGCCGTTGCGTGACAAAAAGCAATGATATGCAAGTGCTATTAAAAGTCTCAGTTAGCTTAACGCAGTACACGTAGCAAGTTTTTTTTAATTATTTTTATATAGTAAATAAAAAGAAAACTGATTGAATAGAAAAAATAGAGCAAGCTAGTGTTAGATGCCTTTTTTGCTTTTTGTAAATTGTATAATAAATAAAAAGAAAACAGATAGAATAGGAAAATAACAGAGAAGCTAGTGTTAGTTTTTTTTAAAGAAATTTTTAAATTTAAGATATTAAGTCTTGTTTTCTCAACAAAAAAAAAAAACAATTTTTGTAGTTTTTCCTTAAAACGAGCAAAAATATCTGTAAATGGGATAAGAAAAATCATTTTAATTCAAAGGCTAAACAAGATTATTTTTCTTGCTTTGAGGAAAAACTAAGTATTTTTTTTTTTTTTTACAGAAAACAAGACATAATATCTGAAGTCAATTTACTTCTACAGTAAATTCATCTTGATTTAAGAATTTGTAGATATTTAGAATACAAGACAAAAATACTAAGAGAATAATTTTTTGCAGTGCATTAAAGAACACAGACACAGCAGTTCCATAATGACCAGCGCAATCTACTGTGAGCAACGCAGATTAGCGCCTGCTTTTTTAGGCGTTAAATAACAGCGCAAATACCAGTAATTTGACGAGCGCAGATGTTAGTAAATCGCGTTGCGTGTTCATTTTAATACTCTCCTCCCATAAATTTTACATCTGAAAGGGAAACTCCTACAAATGCATATTCAATAAGCTCAAGCACAAAACTAACTGTCCACATCTTTTCAGCGCTAATTCTTCACTGCGCGTCTTTAGTAAATCCTAACAGTTATGGAAGCATATGGGTAGCAAAATTCATTTTTAAATGTAATATGCAAAATGACAATGCAATATGTAATATGGCAATGTGCTGCTTTGCCTCAATATCAAGTCAAGACACCTTTATTTCTACAGCGCTTTATACAAAACAGATTGTCAAAGCAGCTTTACAGAGTCAATCAGGAGAATAGTTGGTCAATACTGCAAGAGGACAATAACAAAGAGTGCATGACTGCAAACGTGACATTGATTCATACAACTGTTTAGTAAACAAGAAGTTCATATTGTGTTGTATTTTAGACACGTTTTTGTCAACATTGTCTGTTTTTGGTCAATTTTGCAAATCAAAGCCACAGCAGAACGGCTGAGCATCTCTGATCAACACACAGCAGTGATTTATTACTGAATGAATCCATGTTTTTGACTGAATCGAGTGAGTCGGTGCTTCAGTGACTCGTTCATGAAGAGCTGCTTACTTCATTGCTTCATTTAAGCCATTTGGACAAATCAGCTAAAACAGTCTCTTGCCGCCACCTACTGGCACTTTTAGTTTCTTATTTATAGTCTCTTTTCATAAAAAAAAATATATATTTCAAAATTCAATTTTTTTTTTTTTCTGTTGAATCAATACATTTCTTTCTAAAGCTACTTCTTTGTATTGTCTATTCAGTGCTTTTCTCATTTAACACAATAATGAATAAATTATCTTTTGGGGGGTAATTTCTCAGCCCAAACTGATGTGATAAAGTAATTGGCCCATCATGTAATTAACTAGATTAAAGGAAATCAATTGCTTGGCAACCCTATTTATCAAACAGCTGTTTATATAAATTTGGATATGTAAGTACATACATACAGTACGCTCACGTAAAACAATATGTACTATATAGTGTATCTCACCTGCTTGATTGCTTATATTGTAACAAAATGTAACACTATTATTGTCCAGCTCTAATCTGATAATTGCAACTATAATGCATGAAGATATTAAAAATATTAACAGCATAATTTTTTGTAATGATGCTTAAAACAATGCTTGAAAAGCACTTAAACTAATAAATTTACACTTGACAACTTTGACTCTCACCTGGATTCGCCAGCCTGCTGCTTGTCGGCCCTAAAATCTGATACGGATCTAAGAAGAAGATGACAAACAAACATGAGAGACCATCCTAGTGATGCATTTCAGCTGATTTATGCTTTATTTGAATAAAATAAAGTAATGCTGTCAAACGATTAATCGCATCCCAATAAAAGGATTTGTTTACATAATATATGTGTGTGTGAACTGTGTATATTTTTATGTATCTATAAATACACACACATACAGTATATATTTTGAAATTATTTACATGTATATATGATATAAATTATATAAATATATAATAAACATAACATTTTTCTTAAATATACACATGCATGTGTGTATTTATACAGTGGAGGCCAAAATGATTAGAAGACTAGTATTTTCAGCAGCTAAAGAGCGGTGTTAAGTCAGGTATTTCTATCTTTTGCTGTAGTGTATCAGTAGGAAATATCAGTTTACATTTATTTGGCCATTAATTGTAATAATCATGACATGAAGAAACAGAACAAACTGAGACAGACTAAATCCAGAAGAACTTTGTCTCCAAGACGCTTCAAGAAACCTCCTGCAAAGCTACAGTGCTGTTAAAGGTTTTAGACACTTGTGTAATAATGCAGTAAAATGAGAATGCTGTCAAAAATAATGTCATAAATAGATCAGTTAACTTCTAGAAACTAAATTAAATCAGCATTTGGTGTGAGCATCCTTTGAGTTATGCCCTCGGTGCACTTGAGCAGAGTTTCTCAGGAGCTTTGCCACCATTGTATATACATAATAAAAACACATTTATTATGTAAACAAACTTTTATTTTGGACACGATTAATCGTTTGACAGCACTAACATCAAGACATGATATACGATCTCTCTCTAAACTGACCTCAGCTCAGATCAGAACTCAAAACTTCATACAGATTTATCATTTATGATTTTGAACTGGAGGGCAGTTCTTTGTGATCGCGGTACAACGCAAAATCAACAAAATAATTGATTTTTTATAATTCCCTAATGACCCCTGCTATTTAGTGTGATAAACATGCATGAATGAGGGAAAAAAGTGCAGGATGTGCATGATGTTAAAAAGAGTTATTAAGCTCAATAAGCTACATTTATTCATTTAGCAGACATTTTTATCCAAAGCAACCTACAAGCTGTGAAAATAATTCATAGTGATTATGTACATGTGACTGTAAACAGCTGGGAAAGAAATCAGATTTATTTATTAATACATTTCCCATTTTCATTTAGTTTGACTTGATGTACTAAAATAGAAATTATTAAAACAATACAGACAAAAACTCTAAAATTAAAATGGAAACAGAGAATATACACGGCAAAAAATTATTGTCTTACTTAGTATTTTTGTCTTGTTTTCTAGTATAAATATCTAAACATTCTCGAATCAAGATGCATTTACTTGACTAGTAAAATGATTTAAGATATTAAGTCTAAAAAAGTATAAAAATGTTGTTAGTTTTTGCTTAAAACAAGCAAACATATCTGCCAATGAGGTAAGAAAAATAATCTTAATTCAAAGGCTAAACAAGATCATTTGTCTTGCCCCATTGGCAGATATGTTTGCTTGTTTTAAGGAAAAACTAACAAAATTTTTATACTTTTTTACAGAAACAAGACTTAAATAATTTTACTTGTACAGTAAATTCATCTTGATTCAATATTTATACTAGAAAACAAGACAAAAGTAAGATAATAATTTTTGCAGTGTGAAACTAAAGTCAGTTTGTGAGTGCAGTTCCCATGATGCTCCTCACCTAACTGAGCTCTCTGCTCTTCAGTTTTGCTCATGATGGCAGCAGGACTCTGAGAAACTAATGAAGACACACATTCAGGTTAATCGTGAGCATCAGCGGCGTATCGTGTGCAGCACATGGGCTTCTGACCGACCTTTAGCTGCAGACGCCGGCTGAGTCCATCCAGAGCGCCGGCCGTCGAAACTCAAGTCTGCTCTGCCCGCTCCTCTGCTGCCGTCTGGAGGGTAGACGGGGGTGTTTGGGAAGATGAAGCTGGCTCCTCCTGAGACACAGATGAGCGTGAGCGACGTCTGATCTCATTCAGCATCAGCAGCACATGCAGAAGAGCTGGGGAACCGCTGCGCCGCATGCACTTCAGACAGTGTGTGTGTGTGTGTAAGCGGTGTGGGCGGGGCCAGGGCGGAGTCAGGGGCGGGGCCACAGGGCTGCTTACCTGTATTGCGCGCATGCATTAACCGCGGGGAGTTTTGCAAGGCTTTGTCAACATCATCTGAAGTCAAGTGAGGAAGTGGAGCTGAGAAACAAAACATCCATGACACGTGAAAAATAAAGAGAATCAAACAACTCAAACATCCTGTGACATGATGCTGACTGAAAGAGAGAGACGGATGAAGACAGACAGACAGACAGAAGGACGCATGCATGCTGTGTGTGCACATGAGCGTGTGTGTGTGTGTGTGACGGCAGACAGGCAGATAAAAACAGTGTTTGAGCCGCAGACAGGATCGTCTGTCTCTCTCCCATCTCATGCATATCTAAGAACTCAAACTGATCTCAACTTCATCAACAAGAAATAAATGATAATATTTGACATTTAAACCATGAAGATGTTTTACATTGTGTGATACATTTATATCAAACTCTAGTTACTGTAATGCACAGAAATCTCATTCTCATCATGTTTATTTAAATCAGTTCAACAATGATATAATATAAACACTGTACATGCAATAAGAATTGAAGCTGAATGTGTTTCTGTGTCAATATATCCAAAAAAAAATCATCCAAAATATCATTTATTTCAAAATGATATACTTTCAATAATTAGAATTTAATTTTAATATTAAAATACTATTAAAATGATCAAATAGTTTTCTCATTTGATTTTAGGGGGAAGCATGACCTGGACAGGTACACTGCAAAAACATATTCTCTTAGTAATTTTGTCTTGTTTTCTAGTATAAATATCAAAATCTTGTTAGTTTTCCTTAAAACAAGCATCTGCCAAAGGGGCAAGAAAAATGATCTTGTTTAGCCTTTGAATTAACATGATTTTTCTAACCCCATTGGCAGATATTTTTGCTTGTTTTAAGCAAAAACTAAGACACTTTTTTTTTAGAAAACAAGACTTAATATCTTAAATCATTTTACTTGTCAAGCATCTTGATTCAAGAATGTTTAGATATCTATACTAGAAAACAAGACAAAAATACTAAGGAAGAAAATAATTTTTTGCAGTGTATAAAAGACTCGCCCAGCTATAACACGGCTTGCTGTGCATTATCACGCTTATACCATGGTCATTCGTGAACACTGACAAGTTAACGGTGTGAATGATTTTCAGCACAATATTTGACCAGACGGTTATTTTGATCAGTTACAGCTCGTTAGTGCTAGCATTTTGCCCACTTCAAATCAGACACAGAGATGAAATAGTGCAGTAAGATCACATTTTTTAAAATTAATTATCAATCGATCGAGAGAGAGAGATATGACAGCTGTGTGTGTGAATTACAAGTTTTTGTGCTCCTGAATGTTTCTAGGTGTGCAGCGCGATCTCTCTCTCTCTCTCTCTCTGTGTGTGTCAATGAAAGCAGCGCATTAATATAGAACGGTGATTAAACTGACATGGAACTACCTGTGTATTCAACGGTTTTAATGCATGCCTGCCAGCCAATCACAATCCAGTATTCAGACAGACAATGGGAGAAGAATTATTAATGCATGTTAAATGTGCAGTGAGTCATGTGACTGTGAGGTCAGTGATCTGAGCGTTATGAAGCGGCGTGATGAGCCGATGATTTGATCTCACTCACTCTCTCTGAGGTAGTGCAGGTGAGACAGCAGGATGTCGGCCGTGTAGCTGCTGGTCAGACGCTGGACGTCGTCTTTGCTCATCTTGCAGAGCTCCTTCCCATCGATGCTGTGGAAGAGAGACAGGTCCACCTCGGGAAGCCCGTACTCCTTCACGGCCCATTCCAGCCACTGACGCACGTGCTCCGCCGACCACAGGCTCGGATCTGCAGACAGCACTCGCTTTACACTCACCGCTGTTATTTATTATCATATAGATTAGTGCTGTCAAAATTAGCGCATGCAATAAAATTTTAAATTTTTTTCCAAAAAAATATTTAATGCAGTTACTCCAAATCATCTTGTTTAGCCTTTGAATTAGGATTATTTTTCTTACCCCACTGCCAGATATTTTTGCTTGCTTTAAGGAAAAACTAAAAAAAATTAGAATTTCTTGAATTCTTGAATAATTTTACTTGTCCAGTAATCTTGATTCAAGAATGTTTAGATATTTATACTAGAAAACAAGACTAAGTAAGATAGGGTTGGCCACACCACTCACAACTGCTGCTTCTGTCCCTTTTTTCTTGACAAGAATTGTGTTTATTTAGATGCAGAATGTCTTTATGATCATATCAAACGGGAGACTTTTCAGACGCGCACTACAATTCACTTCATCGCCAGGCATGAGTTAAACGAGCGTTCAACAGAGAACTGCGGTCAGATGAGAGGTTGTTAGGTCATGTGTCATATGTTTATACTGTGCTTGTAGCGCATGCTCTTCAGTTGCATGCACAAATGCGCCGGTGCGCTGTATACAATTTTATATTAAAGCACAATAATAAATAAAAGGTTATGAGACGATACGATGCGTGTCAGATCCTCGTCATGTTGAGCAGCAGCAGCTCTTAAAATAACAGCAGCCAAATAAACTAATGACCAGCAGCTGTGATGTCTGTTCATCAAAGAACAAAACTAAAAAGATCTATATTTATAACATCTATATTTAATTTAGAATTTAGTTTTTGATCACTTTTTTTGATAAGATTTTCTGTATATTTCCTATTTGCTGAAGAGCACAGGTAAATATAACATTTATTATAATGGGCTTATGTGAAGATTGTTTTAAGTTAAATTCATTTAATTTATTTATTTCATAGGGACATCTGTAATACTGGTATCAGTGATACTCGCCTTCAGTCGTTAATGATGCCACTAAACAATAAAAAAAATAAAAAATAAATAAATAAAAAAAAAAAAAAATATATATATATATATATATATATATATATATATATATATACTGTCTTTATGTTGTTTCTACATTAATTCATTTCACTACATGTCGTACTACGTATGTATATGTATGTGACAAATAAAATTTGAATTTGATTTAATTTGAAGATTGCATGTGAAATTATTGCAATATAGAAGTATATTTAAAAACTTTAATGTTAGGTGAAAATAATCACAATTAATCGAGATTAGTTTTTTTTATTGACTGACAGCCTTAATATAGATAAAACATTTCCATTTTTAAATAAAATACAAATATAATATATAATAATTACAACATTCATTTCATCTTAAAATATTTCAGGACAGCTTTTTCTTACTGGTCGAATTACGTTTTTATTTATTTATACATTTTTGTGTCATTAAATTCGTCTTCCTGTCATTTTAAAGTGATAGTTCATCATTTACTCTCCTTTCATGTTATTCCAAACCTGTAAGACTTTCTTTCTTCTGTTGAACACAAAAGATAGTTTGAAGACTGCTGGGAAACAAAAACTTGATGGTACCCATTGACTCTCATAGTATTTTCCCCCTACTATGGAGGTTAATGGCTACCAGCAATATCTTCTTTTGAAAGCAATTCACACAGGTTTGGAACAACATGAGGGAGAGTAAATGATAACAGAATGATCATTTTTGGGTGAACTGTTGCTTTAATTCCAATTCCAGTTCATACTGTACTTTACTCATAAATCCACTAGTAGATAAAAGCACTGACTAATGAATCAGCGAATGGTCTGGCAGTAGCTGTGAATCAGTGTAAGCACACGCGTCTATTGTCCTGCCGCATGAGCGGGGAAAACAGGATGTTGTTGGTGAGTATCAGCAGCGCAGCAGGAAGTTACACAGAATCTGTGACTCGAGAGCTGTCTGTCGTCATCAGTGATCAATCACACAAACACAAGAGTCACCTGCAGGGACGATCACTCTGCGCTCGCTGGTGGTCATGTTGGGCGGCACCACGTGTTTGTCCTCCATAAAGCTGCTGTACATCCCTGGAGAAACCTTCCCCTTCACCGCAGCACACACATCAGGAGAGGCTCTGCACACACACACACACACACGTTTGTTTCTGTGAATTGTGGGGACTTTCCATAGAATTCTATTACTTTTACTCTGACCAAACAATATTTCTATCCCCTAATCCAATCCTTACAGAAAACTTGTTTGCATTCTTGCACTTTCAGATAAACATTATTTATTATTTTTAATCTTTTTTTCCCAATGTCAAAAATTTCAGGTTGCACTATCCTTGTGGGGACATTTGGTCCTTAGAATGTAGCATAAACAAGTACGTACACACACACACACACACATGATTTATAAGCATTTTGAAAAGTGGGGACATGGGGCAATGTCCTGAAAAGTCCCCTTCACCTTGCAATACCTGTCATACCTGTGTGATTATACAAATTTATGTCCTCATTTGTCACAAAAACGTGCGCGCACACCCACACACACACACACTCACTCTCTCACTCACTCACACACACACTCACTCTCACACACACACACACACTCTCACACACACACACACACACTCTCACACACACACACACTCTCACACACTCTCACACACACACACACTCTCTCACACACACACACTCTCACACTCTCTCACACACACTCTCACACACACACACACACACACAGAGGTCAGATGTGCATCTCCTGAAGGAAATATCAGTACTTGCAAGAACAACAATCTGAACTCAGGGTTCAAGTATTTTGCTCTTCAGAATCCTCAGAATTCATGAAATTCAGTGAGAGATTCTCAAACTGTAAAGCAAGTATAAACTACCATTCAAAAGTTTTGGGTCAGTAGGATATGTCTAAGAAATTAATACTTTTATTCAGCCAAGATGCATTAAACTGATAAAAAAAAGTGCCAGTAAAGACATTTCTAATGTTCCAAAAGATTTCTATTTCAAATAAATGCTGTTCTTTTATACTTTCTATTCATCTGTGAATCCTGAAAAATAAAATGCATCACGGTTTCCACAAAAAAAAGAGCAGAAGAGACTTTCAAACACAGCTTACTGACCCCAAACCGAGTCTTTGTTACACTGAATTAGCTGAAACAAAAACAGCAAGTGAAGATTGGAGGAGCTGAACACTGAATCTGTCCAGAGCGTTTCTTCACTCTTCGCTTGTGACTCTCACACGAGGACACAGATGTGAGGGATTCTGCTGGAATGTGCCATCAACTCCACATCAACAGCCCAGAGGCTTCAGACGCGTTCGCTCATGTGTCGACCAACTGTTGGGCTCATGGAGACGGAAAGAGCCGCTAAACTCACACGCATCTGTAAAACACGGCCAGCGCTGCTGATGCAGGAGAAGCTCAGACACAGCACACACATCTGATCAGATTCCTGCAGCTTGCGCTTGTTTTACATTACCTTCATTCAACAGGGTTATTAGCACTAAAACTACAACTATACATAAATATTTGAAATGAAATAAATATTAAACAAAAAACTAATATAGTATAGTAGTACACAAAAATAATATATCTCAACAATACTAACAAATGTTACCTGAAAAAATTTAATATTCAAGTAAAATTATTATTAAATTATATATAATATATATATAAATTATATAGCCATTCAAAACTATTTAAAAAAAAAAGTTTTAAATGAAATGGAAAATATAAAAAAAACTAAATAAAAATATATATGAAAACTATAACAGTATCTCAATGATACTAATAAATATTATCGTAAATAAAATAAAATAAAATATAAAAAAACATATTGTAGATAGTTGCCAAAGCAACATTTCATTTATCTAAAACTGAAATAAAATTAATAAAAGCTACAAATACACTAATAAAAAAGTGACAAAAATACCAAAAACTACTTAGTTTAACTACAGTTAAAAGAAGGAAACTAAAAATCTAAAAAAAAAATTTTTTTTTTAAATAATAGAAACTATAACAGTATCTCAATGACACTAAAACAGTTCATTTTCTCTTATTTGTTGAGAAAACTGAGGGTGGTTTCCATCTGGTGAGGAACAGGATGATGATCAATGACTGTTTGACTGGGTTTAACAGCCTGGGCAGAAGATCACTGGATCATCATCTTTCCACCGAATCAATCTGATAGTGGAGAGACGCCACACGGCCACATGCTTCTGTGTGTCTGTGATCCAGAGCCGCTTCTGTGTGTCTGTCTAAACCAGAGCTCAGCAAACTTTTGGGCATGAAGTGCCATTTTCCATTTTTCTGGTTAACCACTGTGCCATTACACTCCACTTTCAAAGCATGTTGTACATAAACATCTTAAAATGTTCAGATGAAAATCTGTATTTGATTATCATACAAATATTTTCTGAGGCATTTTTTCTAAATTGCCAGAGATCAGATATTGTGCTGCACACACACAGAAACATTCAGGAGCTCAGAAAATTGTCTGCCTCGCGATTGAATCACTACATTATATTTACAGTCAGGTCCATTAATATTGGGACATCGACACAATTCTAACATTTTTGGCTCTATACACCACCACAATGGATTTCAAATGAAACGAACAAGATGTGCTTTAACTGCAGACTGTCAGCTTTAATTTGAGGGTATTTACATCCAAATCAGGTGAACGGTGTAGGAATTACAACAGTTTGCATATGTGCCTCCCACTTGTTAAGGGACCAAAAGTAATGGGACAGAATAATAATCATAAATCAAACTTTCACTTTTTAATACTTGGTTGCAAATCCTTTGCAGTCAATTACAGCCTGAAGTCTGGAACGCATAGACATCACCAGACGCTGGGTTTCATCCCTGGTGATGCTCTGCCAGGCCTCTACTGCAACCGTCTTCAGTTCCTGCTTGTTCTTGGGGCATTTTCCCTTCAGTTTTGTCTTCAGCAAGTGAAATGCATGCTCAATCGGATTCAGGTCAGGTGATTGACTTGGCCATTGCATAACAGTCCACTTCTTTCCCTTCAAAAACTCTTTGGTTGCTTTTGCAGTATGCTTTGGGTCATTAATACCACGACTGAGGTGCCCTTGAGCAAGGCACCGAACCCCCAATTGCTCCCCGGGCGCCGCAGCATGGCTGCCCACTGCTCCGGGTGTGTGTTCACGGTGTGTGTGTGTGTGTGTGTGCATTTGTTCACTACTCACTGCTGTGTGTGTGCACTTGGATGGGTTAAACGCAGAGCACCAATTTCGAGTATGGGTCACCATACTTGACAATACGTCACGACTTACTTGTCCATCTGCACTGTGAAGCGCCATCCAGTGAGTTCTGAAGCATTTGGCTGAATATGAGCAGATAATATTGCCCGAAACACTTCAGAATTCATCCTGCTGCTTTTGTCAGCAGTCACATCATCAATAAATACAAGAGAACCAGTTCCACTGGCAGCCATACATGCCCACGCCATGACACTACCACCACCATGCTTCACTGATGAGGTGGTATGCTTAGGATCATGAGCAGTTCCTTTCCTTCTCCATACTCTCCTCTTCCCATCACTCTGGTAAAAGTTGATCTTGGTCTCATCTGTCCATAGGATGTTGTTCCAGAACTGTGAAGGCTTTTTTAGATGTCGTTTGGCAAACTCTAATCTGGCCTTCCTGTTTTTGAGGCTCACCAATGGTTTACATCTTGTGGTGAACCCTCTGTATTCACTCTGGTGAAGTCTTCTCTTGATTGTTGACTTTGACACACATACACCTACCTCCTGGAGAGTGTTCTTGATCTGGCCAACTGTTGTGAAGGGTGTTTTCTTCACCAGGGAAAGAATTCTTCGGTCATCCACCACAGTTGTTTTCCGTGGTCTTCCGGGTCTTTTGGTGTTGCTGAGCTCACCGGTGCGTTCCTTCTTTTTAAGAATGTTCCAAACAGTTGTTTTGGCCACGCCTAATGTTTTTGCTATCTCTCTGATGGGTTTGTTTTGTTGTTTCAGCCTAATGATGGCTTGCCTAGTGACAGCTCTTTGGATCTCATCTTGACAGTTGACAGCAACAGATTCCAAATGCAAATAGCACACTTGAAATGAACTCTGGACCTTTTATCTGCTCATTGTAATTGGGATAATGATTGAATAACACACAGCTGGCCATGGAACAGCTGAGAAGCCAATTGTCCCATTACTTTTGGTCCCTTAACAAGTGGGAGGCACATATGCAAACTGTTGTAATTCCTACACCGTTCACCTGATTTGGATGTAAATACCCTCAAATTAAAGCTGACAGTCTGCAGTTAAAGCACATCTTGTTCGTTTCATTTGAAATCCATTGTGGTGGTGTATAGAGCCAAAAATGTTAGAATTGTGTCGATGTCCCAATATTTATGGACCTGACTGTATATATTGACATATTTTTTTAAATAACTAACTTTGCATTGTTTGTAGAGAAAGACGCAGACACAGAAAATTCAAACACGCAGCTTTCATCTCTCTTTCTCTCTCAAAATGGCCATAATTGAGAAAAAAGTCAAGTAGTTTGCATCACTGGATATAGCTACACTGCAAAAAATGATTTTCTTACTTAATATTTTAGTCTTGTTTTCTAGTATAAATATCTAAACATTCTTGAATCAAGATGCATTTACTTGACAAGTAAAATTAAGTCTTGTTTTCAAAGAAAAATGATCAAAATTCTGATTTTTGTTTATTACAGAAACAAGATTAACATATTATCTTAAATCATTTTAATTGTACAGTAAATGCATCTTGATTCAAGCATTTTTAGATATTTATATTAGACAAGACAAATTTGTTTTTGCAGTGTATCAGTTATTTCTATCGTAAAACAGTTGACTAATATTAAATTATTTGCACCTTACATCTTACCTTGCTCTCTTTCAACATAAAACTGACGCTTCATGATGAAAATAATATTTGTATTTTGCACATTAGTCAATATTGCACACTCGCACATATATTTGTACATGTGACTGAGAAATGACTAGTTCAAAATGTACAGTGATATGCAGTTTTCCCTATTGGTCACGTGCCAGTGATTATCCCCAAAGCCACTAGAAGGTAAGCCTGCAACCTTTAGCAAAAAAAAGCGTAACAGCTAATGCTAACGGAAAGGAGACCAGAGGCTGTTATTTTTTAATGGATGTCAATGGAGGAGAGGCTTCACTACACTTCACTACGCTTTTTAGAGGAAACAGCTCTTATCTGCTAATCTTCAACATGTTTTACACTAAACAATACTTTTGGATTGAACTATTTTTAGAGTTTACCATGACAAAAATGCTGTTTTAAAAGAGAAGTCACTGACTTTTTGACTTTTTTTATGCCTATATGATCCGTAAACTCAAATTGTGCGACACTCAATCGCTGAAATTCAATGACGTCAAGGCTGTAATGTGATTGGTTATTAACTCTTTCCCCACCAAACACAGAATTTTCTGTGTTTTCAATGGTAGACGCTAGGGGGCGCTATTACACATCTCCTGAATGAGTTTAGAAAGTGCCGATCAAAAACACAGACGAGGAAGACGCAGAAACGACCGATCTCATATGTATGCATGCGCTGGCGGGGAAAGAGTTAAGGCACACGTGATCCAAGTTAGCCGCTACTCTTTCGCCAATAGAAAGTTAGCCCTGGTCTAAACTCTCTGCTGCTGTGGAGCTGCATCTCACCTGGATCCGTTCACCTGTGCTCCGGCGCCGTACTCCAGCTTGACCGTGATGCGTCCGGTGGGCGGAGCCAGCCAGTCCTGCTGATGCACTCTGGGACTGAGTTTGCTCGGGCCGTATTCACCGGCGGCGGAGGCCGTCATGTCCGTCTTAGTATGAGACTCTCCGTACGAACACTCGAATAAAGACTGATCCCCACTCACCACCGACAGCGCCTCCTACAGGACACACACACAGAAAGAGTTTGCGTTTCTGAGCTGAGAGTTTGTACAATTACTGTCAAAAAGAACAGAAATGTAGACCGGGGGGCTTGGTTATATCCGTCAGTTTTTGATTGGATGTTGAGATGTGGGCGTGGCTGTCAAAAATGGAAGCGAGTCTGAATGTGAGCTTGTAGTGGATTATAAGCAGTGTTGGGTAAATTATACTAAAAAAGTAATTAATTACATCTTCAACAGTGTAATTAGATTACTCTACAAATTAATCTGTTCTAAATCCTATATCAACCGCGACAAATGAATGATACAAGGATAGACATGGCGTCTCTTCTTTTAAAGCCTCGTTCAGACTGTCAGCCCAAATCTGATTTTGTGCGTATCCGGATGGAATCTGATTTGAATAACTGACTGTCCACACAGCATATCGAAACTGTTCATATCCGATTTGTGTGTCCATAAGCGCTCTTTCGTTTTTACGGAATGTGCATTGGTTTCTATGGAAATGCGATTTGAATAGGATTCCAAACCTCATACGAATGTAGCTCGAAACGGATTTCATGTAGTTCATTGCCATTCAGACTATCTAAATATGATCGGATTTCAATCGGATTTGCACAAAATTTGCGGATTTGGGCTGACAGTCTGATTAGCCTAATTTTTTTAAGTAACTACATAAATATTCTGGTCACATTTTAGATTAGGGTCCAATTTCCACTATTAACTAACTATTAACAATTACTGTTACCTCAAAATACTCCTAATTACTGCTTATTAATATTTAGTAAAGTAATTTAAGAATTGGGTAGGATTAAGGATAATGTCTTGCAGACTAGGACATTAATATGTGCTAATAATAAACAGACAATATAACAGTAATATTCATGTTAATGACCAATAAGTAATTACCAACCAACAAGTGTTACCAATATTCTTATGAACTCACCAAAGTGTTTAAAAGAAGGGTACATAAAAGCCTAGACTTTAAATTCTGATGTTAAATCCACTATTGTATTATATATATATATATATATATATATATATATATATATATATATATGTTCTACAGTCTATAGTACACAGTATTAAGTTCAATTACATAAGAAGTAACTGTAATTAAATTACAGAAAAAATAAGAGTAATCCCTTACTTGACTTTTTCAAGGGAAATGTAATTAAATTACAGTAACTGATTACAGGAAAGGGGTGGGGTTTACACAAACCACTATAAATGATTGGACAAGACCAGCATACATCAGCGGAGAGAAGGCTGGACATGGACATTTTTTCCATTAAACATTAGATTAAAAAAAGGAAAATGTGCATGAATCACATTAAGATCTATAACATGCATTTAGAAAACACAGTTCTTTTAATGGAAACTTTAAAAAACACAGCAAATCATATTTGGTTGCATTTGGTCACTATAGAGATGCTGTGAGAACTAAAGTTTGATAACTACTGTCCTCCATCAGCACCTAACTAACCATCACTAACCCAAACTAAACTCTAGCAATCACGAGACACTGAGACAACTCAGCAGCTCCTCAAGTGTTTGATGTTCCACTATATTTGTGAACACATTGAACATTTGACCCTCACAAAGATAGAAAAACACACTTTAAACTAACCGTATGTGTCTTTAAATGTGACATGTCTGCCACATTATTAACCCTGTCAAGCCTGACATGAAATAATCATCAGAAAAAACTACTTGAAATGGAACCTTTTGCTGAAACACTTAAAAGAAAAATGTGCATATGTGTTATTATTTGCTCCATCAGGTTTTTATGGCTCATATAGTCTGATACAGGGAGAATATGAAGAAAAAAGTGCACAATTTTATTCAGAGACTCAAACTGAGCACAAATATGAATTTGCTGCAGATGCTGATAATCATATGATTATCCTCTAATATGATGAAATTCTGTTGCTTGTGATGTAAATCAATGAGATGTTTATAACAGTGCAGCAGATAAAATGACATAAAATGATCTAAATATCAGTCATTGCTCTATATCTCCAGTAATATGTCTCAGTAAGATGAGATTGAAATGATCCAAACATATAATGCAATTCAAAAGTAAAGCTTCTGGAAACAAACGCTCCTCAAAAGATCCTGATGATCAGATTTGAGACGCACTGATTTCTCTAGAAATGACTGATGAAGAATCAAGTAAAGCTGAGCTGCTTCAGTCCAGTAAGTGTTCATCTGGAGATATTACTGCAGTTATTGTGATGTTTACTTGATCAAAATCAGTCAAGATTTGACAGCAGAAGCTGAACGTGTGTACAATTACACTAAAGGAGCTTTTACTGGATAAAAACCTCTAAACTATCAATCAGACACCAGAAGACATGAGGAGATTGATCACGTTGATCATTTAGAGACCTTAGAAATTCATGATCAAACATGATACAGTAGCTTAGGGTTAAACATTACAGCTGAATTCAAACACAGAAACAGGGAGACTATCATGAGGACAGAGAGCGCAGCAGCTCTGGGATTAGCAGGAGGAAAAGGAAATGATGTAGGAAACCAGATGAATCTGCAGGGCGCTGATAACAGAGCTGTGAAGCCCATTAGTGAGCAAACGGGTCAAAGCAACCTTCACCTGAGAGAGAAACACACTCAGCCCTCCTCCACCAACACACAATCAACATCAGCTTCATCCACCAGATTCTCCTTAATAACACAAGCTCCTGCGTTCCATCATAAAACACGGCAAGAACACACACAATGTCCCACCCACCACACGCTCTCAGCCAATCAGAGGGAAGCACTGCAGTGATTGACAATCTGCACACCTCTGCCAAAGAACACCGGCAAGGAAAGAAACAGCAGAAAAGTGAACGAAAGAGACGTTATAAAGAATAAAAGCAGACTTGTATGGGTTTACGTGAAGCTCAATGAGCATTTGGGTCATTCACACATGCAGCCACAGACAGGAAGTGCTCTGCCACCATTTCCTGCATTCCTGACAGCACGGGATAACAGGGGCTGGGGATGGAAAAGAGGAAAAAGCCCATCCGTCTGCATTCGTGAGGGCCTCTAATGGAGGGAGGAAGACGCCCATCGTTAACGCCGCAGGAGCGACACGACATTAAGCTCTGAGCAACACTACTCAAACACTCTTTCCATTCCTACACTCCACCCTCTGTAGAGATGAAGTGTGTGATTGTTCACGATGTTCAAACCCTCAACCGCTGACGAGAGTTTGCAGCTGGTTTAACTAAAACTAAAACCATAAAAAACATGTTCCTCACTTGAAATGCCAAGTATTTTGGTCTTGTTTTCTAGTATAAATATCTAAACTTTCTTGAATCAAGATGCATTTACTCGACAAGTAAGTCGAGTTTTCAAAAAAAAAAACATTTTTTTTTTACAGAAAACAAGACATATCTTAGTCATTTTACTTGTACAGTAAATGCATCTTGATTCAATCATTTTTAGATGTTTATACTAGAAAACAAGACCAAATTCTAAATAAGAGAGTATTGCAGTTTTTTTTTATTTCAGCTATTTATCAAGGCAGCATTTCTCATTTTCATTTAAAGTTTTTTTTTCAACTGCTTGCACACAAAATCTTTACTTGCCACACAATTTCTGAAAGCTGACACTTTCCTTTTCCAAACACAACCAATCCAAATGGCACACTCATTCATCACTAACTCCTCACATGTGCTTCACTGAACACCAGCCGATCACTACACATGCTTGAAGTATTTGTTTTCTTTCATACTGTGTAATACTGTATTCACAACCACAACTGCTTACAGCAAAAAAAAAAATTGCTTTCAATCTTGCTTTCGTGTTTACAGTGAATTTTTCAACATCTCTGGCAATCACTTTCAATCTTGTACAGAAATGTACACAGGAGCTCATGAAACAAGAGCTTTAGCTTTTGAATAATATATTCAAAAATATAATACTATGCAATATAAGACAAATGTTTGCTTTTAAGATGTGATATTTTGAGATATTTAGAAATGAGGCATTTTGTGTGTGAAATTCTTGGATTTGTGTGTGAAGTTTTGAAAAAAAGCGACAAAGTTTTGAAAATGTGTTGGGAAAAAAAATATTTTAACGATGCTTGATGCTAAAACTGAAATAAAAATGAATACAAAATTATATAGACATGCATAGATAAAATCACAACAAAAAATAACGCTGGTTGGGGGCGGGACTATCCACTTGACTGACAGACGGCAAGAGTCATTAGGAAACCTGTTCGAACTCAGTCATTATTTCTGTGAGAAATGACTTAATAAATGTTCTGAATGAATCAGTATAATATTATAAACAGAAGGGAAAGATGAGTGTGATGGAGTTACAGTGTTCACCGTATGTGAACCGACAGAAGAGTTTGGTCACAGAACTGTCTGTTGTTTTGACTCAGATAGATACTGAAATCTGACTTTCTAATAAAACCTGAGAAACAGAGACAAAGCAGAGATGAGTTTCACATTCACAGCACATCTGTGTGAATCATCTCCTCATCATCTCTCCACGGACTCCATGTTGAAACATCTCCTCTACAGTCAAACACGCGTGTTTACAAGCGAGAGCGTGTGATTCTGACCCAGTGGATCTTAAAGAGACAGTCCACCATTTAATTAATAACCATTTTTTTCTTGTAATATTATTTTGGAACACTTTAGAATAAGGTTCCATTTATTAACATTAGTTAACAACATTAGTAAACATGAACTAAGAATGAACAATACTTCTACAGCATTTATTAATCTTAGTTAATATTAATTTCAGCATTTACTGATGCATTATTAAATTCACAAGTTGTGTTTGTTAACATTAGTTAATGTAGTGTGAACTAACATGAGTAAACAATGAACAACTGTATTTTCATTAACTAACATTAACAAAGTTTAATAGTGTAATAAATGCATTGTTCATGTTAGTTAATACATTAACTAATGTTAATAAATGGAACCTTATTCTAAAGTGTTACCATTGTTTTTATTAAATTTCCTCGAAACACTTTCAAGACTGACATATGTGCATACCGTGTCTGTAACACTTACAATGTACAAAAAGAAAAGAAAACAAACACTAAGGGCTCATTTTACACCAACATTAGGTTGATATAGTATGTACTTTGGAAGTTACAGATTTAATAATCCATTGCAAACGATAATAACCACAGCTGTAATGCACATTAAAATATATTTTAATACCTAATGAAGAATTTCGATCCTCCTCTATTATATTGTTAATATCCCTAAATAATAATAAAAAGGACTCAAAATGTTCTTAAATGTTGAGATTATACAATTATAAATCACAGATTCTTAAGAAGCGAGACAAAACAGGGTGCAAATTTTAAAAATATATCCTTGTACAAATGAAACTACATTTATGTATCTTATATGTATTTAGCTACTGAGCTATGCTTTGATGCAACCTCCCAACTTTTCTATTTTTTATCAAAATGTGTTTTATATCTTGGACTGTGCAATGTAATTTCAACTTTATCTTTAACAGCAATCAAGATGTTTTTAATATTTCAAAACACATTCTCATGTTAGCAGACAGATTACACTTTCACACGTGACCAACAATTCCTCAACAAATATAAAACATCAATGAAATATCCAAATATTCATCTGACGGTGGTGACAAAAACCTCAATTTGTAGTCATTTTAAATATCTAATACATTGAATCAATCGGTTACTGTATTAAAACAAAAACAACAAACGGTGAGTATGTTATTTTTTATGAAAGATTGACATTTAAGTATTTTGATGCATCTTTGGAACAGCAATGATCTATTTTCTCTCATCTCAGAACAGTATGTCTGCTGTGCATCTGCTATAGTAACAGTTTTAAAAACAGTTATATGAACAAATAAGCGATTAATCACGATTAATCGCATCCAAAATAAAAGTTCTTGTTTACACAATATATGTGTGTGTACTGTGTATATTATGTAAATACACACATACAGTATATATTTTGAAAATATTTACATTTATATTATTTTATATATATATAAATATATTTTATATATATATATATATATATATATAACATATTTTTCTTAAATATATACATGCATGTGTTTGTATTTATATATACATAATAAATATACACATATATATATATTATGTAAACAAAAACTTTTATTTTGAATGATTTTGATTAATCGCGATTAATCGTTTGAAAGCACTAGAACAAATAAAACAATTAGTTGTTTAACTCTACACTGCAAAAAAATATTCTCTTGCTTTGTATTTTTGCCTTGTTTTCTAGTATAAATATCTAAAAATTCTTGAATTTATATTAAGTCTTGTTTTCTAAAAAAAAAAAAAAAAAGAAGTAATTATCAAAAAATTTTATAGTTTTTGCTTAAAACAAGCAAAAATATCCACCAATGGGGTAAGAAAAATAATCTTAATTCACAGGCTAAACAAAATTTATTTATTTCCCCATTGGCAGCTATTTTTGCTTGTTTTAGGGAAAAACTAACAAAATTTTGATATTATTTTACAGAAAACAAGACATAATGATGGTGTTGACATATCATGTGACAGGAAATATTAACATTAGGATTTAAAACATTCTACAACTATAAAACTGCCCAGAGCCTGTCTGACACTGATGTACTCTGCAGAGGTTGGATGTGGAATAAGGTTTGTTTGGAGGGACAGCTGCCCCTGATATTCCCTGATTTTATTACGGTCTGACGGTGTTGACAAAAAGTGGGGACACAACTTTGAAACCTTATAAAACATACACGTGTCACTGAAAAACAACCTTGCTTTGATATGAGATATTAAGTGTTGTCTTTTGTATCCATTTTATAGCATATGCATGATTGAACCCTTCTCTGTGGACACATTGTTTTAGATGTAGTGAGAAGAATAAGTGATATAGATTTGATATAATAATGATCAAATTAAATTGAAGGGGATAATTGTGTTAACACACGTGCATCTCAAAAAATTTTAATTTTGAATTTGAAAATATATACATTTTTAAACCTATTAGCAGCTGCAATTAACAATTGCTGGACATGTTTTGTACCATGTCTCAAGAATCAGTGAAATGTAAAAAAAACTAATGACATTTCAGCAATTTTTCGTTCTCAAATCTGGCCAATCTAAGTGAATAAAACAGGGTTGATGAAGGTAAACTTTTCAAGACCAAGTAAAGAATAAATTGAAGGGAACACATTACATCAATATGGTCTCTAAATCTAAATGTCTTGTATTTGCAACACTTCAAAGTTTTAAAATACAACTTACAACAGACCTCCATTACTTTGTAATTCACTTCCCAAAAACAAATAAAGCTTTTAGACTGAATAGCTCTGCTCAAACACTAGAATATGGAAATAGCTTTTAGCTTTTGAACAAACCCTAAAAGAAAACCTGCTCTTCCTCAGTATTTCAGTCTTGTTTTCCAGTGCAGATGTCTAAAGATCCTTAAATCAAGATGCAAAATGAAGATATTTAGTCTTGTTCTCTGAGAAATTTATCAAAATGAAGGAGTTTATGATTAAAACAAGAACAAATTTCCAAAAGGCTCAGAAAAATCGACTTAATTCAAAGTGAAAACGAGTTTTCGTTCCCCACTGACAGATATTGTTCTTGTTTTAAATCATAAACTCACTTGATTTTGTTCAGTTTCTCAGAAGAAGACTGTTTTTATGCATCTCCAGTAAATGTGTCTTGATTTAAGATTGTTTTGATATTTGCTACTGGAAAGCTAGACAGAAATTTTTTCCGGTACTTGCATCATTTCATGCCACGACTTTAAGACTTTCTGCTCTGATATAAGACCTTTTAAGGTCTTAATCGGTGAAAAGAGTGAATTAAGACTTTGTAAGACCCACATAAACATTGTAAAAGTTATGACCAGTTCATTAAGTTGTACGAATAGTCAAAGCAGTTCATGCAACCAGCCACAGATTTGACCGAATAATCTCCACAAACAGCGAAATTCCACACAAACTCTCAGAAGATGAGCAGAGACAGGTGAAGGAGCTCTCAGCGCTCGTTTGGATCTCCACTAACGAGTGTGTGAGGAGCCGCTCTTACCTTGATGGTGCTGGCCATGCTGGAGCAGGACGGGCCGTCCTCACGCCACTTGTGTGTGTGTGGTTACGAGGTTCTGCCGAGCACGGGTCAGAGCGGATGAGATTGTGCTAAAGCTGGAAGTGAAGTCAGCCCCCAGCAGGAAGAGCTTTCTATTGGTTCTGGACGCGCAGCTCGAAGAAACAGGATATTTGGGAGAGCAGAGATAAGCTGAACTGAAACAATGATGTTTTTCTGGACTGTGTGAGACGGAGAGACAGACAGGTGCTGTGAGACAGACAGTCAGGATACAGATGTGTGTTACAGACAGACGGATGAAGATCTGACCTCTGACCTCACACACTCTCCTCGGGGGTGTGCTCATCTGTCACACACCCATAATGCACTGCAAACACGAGGGTCAAACAACCCAACCTGATCATAGTGACTGACACCACACACACACACACGCCGCTTTTTTAACTAGTAGAACTAACTGAAGCCCCTAACAGCTCAGAACAAGTGTGTGTGTGTTCAGTGTGTGTGTTCAGTTTGTGTTCCTCAGATACTCTTGAGTAACATCAGTTACTATGAGGAAGTTACAGTGAGACACTTTACAGTGTGATGAAATCAGTGAACACAGGAGAGACGCCCTAATACACACACACACACACACACACTCAAGAACAGATTCACACACACACACACACACACACACACTAACACACACACACCCAAGCAGGGCCACTGCTGACCAAATGTGTGCCCTAAGCAGAATTGTATTGTTGTGCCCCCTCCTTCAAATATTAATGATGTACAAAAAAACAACACCTACTATAGGGGTCAAAATAGAACTTTAATAAAATATAAAAGTAAATAAATAAATTTTGAATGGTAGTGTATCACAGTTTCCACAAAAACTATTGGACAGCACAATAATAATCAGAAATATTTCTTGGGCAGCAAATCAGCAATAATAATATTTCACAATATTACTGTAGCCTTGGTGAGCAGAAGAGACTTCTTTCAAAAACAGTAAACAACGTCAATTATTTCAAACTTTCAACTGGTAATATATTCACACATACATTACAAGTCACATTTTCACATTTTTCAAAAAACCTTTATTTACGTTTTCGGAGCCTTATAAAAAGGGGAGGTTCTGCTATGTTTAGCTCAGTTATATATGGTTAGGTAGGTACACACACTCACACACACACACACACACACACACACAGACAAACACAAACACACCTACACACACACACACACACACACACACAAACACACACACACACACACACACACTCTCCCACAGCTCTGTCACACTACAGGAAATCACAAGCAAAGTGAGCAGCTTCTGCCTGCAGGACAGCAGCATTCCTGCATTCTCATGGAAAACAGAGCGCTGTCTCTCCACAGAAAGACAGACGGAGAGAAGGACGGCAAGATAGACAGACAGAGAGATGGAGAGACAGACAGAGCGATGGAGAGACAGACGGAGAGACAGAGAGACAGACAGATGGACAGACAGAGAGATGGAGAGACAGACAGACAGACGGATGGACAGACGTACAAACAGATGGACAGACAGACAAGAGAGATGGAGAGACAGACGGAGAGACAGAGAGACAGACAGATGGACAGACAGACGTACAAACAGACGGACGGACAGACAGAGAGATGGAGAGACAGACAGACAGACAGATGGACAGACAGACGTACAAACAGACGGACGGACAGACAGAGAGATGGAGAGACAGACAGTCGTACAGACGGAAAGACAGAAAGAGAGATGGAGAGACAGTTAGAGAGACGGAGAGACACACAGAGAGACGGAGAGACAGACAGACGGACAGACATACAAACAGACGGACGGACAGAAAGAGAGATGGAGAGACAGACAGAGAGACGGAAAAACAAACAGAAAGACAGACAGACAGACAGAAAGACAGACAGACAGACAGACAGACAGAAAGACAGACAGACAGACAGACAGACAGACGGAGGGACGAACAGAAGGTGTTAAATATGAGACTCCAGCAGAGCTTCAGCATGATGCATCACACACACACGCCATCATCATCATCATTACTACAAGCATTAACCGCAACAGGTGCTTCACAGGCAAACTCACTTTAGAGCCACAGCAAGACACAAAAAACATTCATAAGATCTTAGATTTCTTGCATTATATACAATTCATATACACATCCCATGCCCATCCCTGTAAAATTACACTTTTCAGATTTCAGAGTAAAACAACAACACAAGAGTTCAGACCAAAGTACACTCACACACACACACACACACACACACACACACAAGAGACTCACGTGAAGATCATGTCGTGTTCACAGGCAGATGCACTGAGAAACTCCTGTCCCGCTGCAGCACAGAACTTATCTGAGTGTTCAGATCACTGCGAGCCCTGAGCACCAGTGTGTGTGTGTGTGTGTGTATGTGTGAGAGAGAGTGTGTGTGAGAGTGTGTCAGTGTCACTGTTTGGCGCTCATCCCGCTGAGGCTGCTGGATAACAAATGTCTGGAGATGTGCAGGTTTTCTGCACATGCTGAACGTGAGCAGAGCTCCTCCATCACAACACACACAGACAGAGCTGCGTCTGAATGTCTTCACTACTGTACAGTGTGTGTGTGTGTGTGTGTGTGTGTGTGTTCTTTTGTGTGTGTGTGAGGACTGTATAAAACAAACCGGATGGCCCACTAGCTCTGCTGATGGATACTTTACTGTCCCATGAGGCTACTGGAGTCATGAATGACGGGAAGTGTGACATAATTAATTTAAAATTTAATTATAAAAAATGTTAAAAGTTTGCCATAGTAACACTAACATTAATAGGCTACTGTTTGATCATCAGTGACTATATCAGACAGCAACAGCTCTCTATAGGCTGCAGGACTTTTATTTTGACATCGTAGAGGTTTTTCCCATCTGTTTATAACCCTTAACGACAGTAAGACAGGACTGACCATATTTTCATTAATGTCACATTGTAGAAACCTGACATTTTAATCACACGTGATTAAAAGTTAATCACACAAGTGTTTTAAAACTTAGTTACTAAGTTAGATGAAAGAAAGTCTGTGTGTGTGTGTGTGTGTGTGTGTGTGTGTGTGTGTGTGTGTGTGTGTGCAGAGGCGTCATTTTGAATGCAGCTTCCAAAATGTAAAAATGTTCTTTGCTCTCTTTCTGTACAATGAAAGTGTTATGATTAGTAGCCTAATTTTATGTTTTTATTCACATTAACTTTCAATGTTAAATTCACATTAAATATAAAGTCAGTCGTATTAAAATATATTATGGCATGACACCCATATCTGTTAATTAAGTAAACAGACAAGTTTTTATGCATAGTTATTAGATGTACATCATTAGGTTACTTTGTGGACCATCGACCACTGGATCAACTAACAATCTATAAAGGTGAGAATCAAGATATTTCATGATATAGTTAATGCATTTGGGAATGTTTCGAATAAAAAGGAAAAAACTAAATAAAGCATATGCTGTTGAGGCTGCTGTGTGTCACATGACGACCCCCTCCAACTCGTGCCCCCTCAAAAATAATGAGTGCATGACGCCCCTGTGTGTGTGTGTGTGTGTGTGTGTGTAATTGTCTGTACCTTGTGTTTGACTGGTTCTGGTTCTGCTCCAGTCTGGATCATTTCCTCCAGCAGACATCAGACATCTGACCACTGCAGCCTAAAACACACACACACACACAGATGGATAAACACTTTCAGCATCAACACTGATGGATGTTCTTTTAAAATGTGTGTGCTAAGTATAGCACAGTTATATTCATTCTTCAGGGTTTCTCAAACAGGTCTGTAACATCTAATAATGAAAAAAAATCAAATCAAAATAAAATATGTACTAAAAATATATTTTATTTAAAAATATATTAAAAAACAATTCTATTTATTTTTTTATTAATAAATTTATTTACTGGTTTACTTGCATGTCACGTAACCATTAAGCAACGTTGTGAACTGTGAACATTATTATTAATTTAAACTCTAAAGTAGTTTCTGTTCGTGTTCCAAATCATTACCTGATGACATTATAGATGATCACTATGCAGTTCACTTATAAACTAACATCTAGTGCAATAAATAAAACAGTGTCCAGCAGCCTCCTGAAACACATGTGCAGCAGCAGCTGTAATTACAGCACAGACAGCATTAAAGCACATGATGGATCTGATCTCGTCTGTCATCAGTGACCGTCCCAAGACTTCAGCTCTGCACGGAAACTGTGAAAGACCAGCCTATAATGACACGTCCAGCTGAGACGATGACATCACTGTGACCTCATGACGGGAACAACTCCAGCCGCACACACACACACACACACACATGCACACACGCACACCCTCTCACTCACTCACACACACGCACACACACACACACACACACACACGCTCACACACATGCACACACTCTCACTCACTCACACACACGCACGCACACTCACACACACTCACTCACTCACACACACACACGCTCACACACATGCACGCACACACACTCACTCACACACACACGCTCGCACACATGCAGGCACACACACACGCACACACACACTCATATGCACACACAAGTACTCTCACACACAAACATACTTACACTGAGCTGACACAGTATTGGTTCAGTGTTTGAGTGTGTGTGTGCATGTGTGTGTGTGTGTGTGTGCGTTTTTTTGTGACATATGAGGACAAAAATTTGTATAATAACATGGGTATGACAGATATTACAAGGAGAAGGTGACTTATGAGGACATTTCCCCATGTCCCCATATTTCAAAAGGCTTATAAATCATACAGAATGAGGTTTTTTTGAAAAAGTAAAAATGCAGAAAGTTTCCTGTAAGGGGTAGGTTTAGGTGTAGGGCGATAGAAAATACGGTTTGTACAGTATAAAAACCATTACGCCTATTGAGAGTCCCTACAATTCACAAAAACAGATGTATGTGTGTGTGTGAGTGAGTGTGTGTGTGTGTGTGGTCTTATCAGACGTCTCTAATAGCCCTTAAAGAATTACACCACTTAGCATATTTCCAGAAAATTAGCCACATGTGTGTTCGTGTGTGCACTCTATTGAGCGTGTGTGTGTGCCGTTTGGCCGTCAGTCTGTTTATTCGTGGCTGGCGTCTGCGGTCAGCTGCTCCTCTCTTCTGATTGGACGAGAGCTGGAATAACATACGAACACACTACACTCACTGCTTCTGCAGTACATTTTCTGTACTGTATGAACACCACATCAGCACTGAATGTGAGATGTATATGACAGCACACTGCACTCACCTGGATGCCATATTTAAACAAAACTGCATTCAAAAAGTGAAAGAACTGCATTAATTCCAGAGACGAAAACTGGACGTCACTCGCAGAATTACACATGACGACAACTAAGTGAACTACTGAGTGACTGATTTAAGGTCTGATCACATTTCCCGCTGTGTCCGTGCAATCCGGTGAAATCTGGTGTGATTTCCACACAGATTCGCAACAGTGAAGGTTGGTCGTTACAGAAAGCTGCTGGGTTTGAAAGAGACACTTGCTTGCCTGCAAAATCTCAACGTATGTCACATTACTCACAGTGCTATTTCAGTATCACTGAGGTACTATTATAGTATTTATTCATATTTTGAATCAGTTTTTATTGTTAGATGTTCTGCTTCTATTTTAAATTTATTTATAATTTTAGTAATTTTGTTGTTTTCTCATTTTTAGTAGTTTTTAGTCATTTTTATTGAATTTTATTTTAAACCAAATTAAAATAAGAAATGTAGATACAAATAATGTTTGTATATTTTAAAAAGCAATGATTTTTTAAAGTTTAAATGTTAGTTTCAGTTTTAGTTAACTATAATGCACTCACTGATTTAATATATTAAGTCTTGTTTTCTAAAAAAAATAAAAAAAAAATAAATAAAAAAAAACAAGCAAAAATATCTGCCAATGGTTAAGAAAAATAATCTTAATTCAAAGGCTAAACAAGATGATTTTTCTTACCCCTTTGGTAGATATTTTTACTTGTTTTAAGCAAAAACGAACAAAATTTTGACAAGAATTAATATCTTAAATAATTTTACTTGTACAGTAAATTCATCTTCATTCAAGAATTTGTAGATATTTATACTAGAAAACAAGACAAAAGAATATTTTTTTTGTAGTGTATTATTATGCAAGCAATATTCACATTCTGAAGAGATGCACGTCTAGATGAACAAGCAGCACTGGTTTCTGTGCTAAAGGAAAATAAGAGCTCATCTGCGAGTGAAATCCACCTGACGGATCCAAGAGTTTCCCATAATCCTGCTCACCCAGAACCGGCTGCGGTGGGTCTCGCCGTCAGTAAACCTCAAAGAGGTTCTGTCACCAAAGATCACAACAAATCTGTGATGGAGCTGCAGCGCAAGCGAATCCAGGAAAAACACTTGTGCGTCCAAACGTGCCGAGCTCTGACTCACAGCGCTGCTGTTTACTGTCTGACCCAGTTACACGGATCCAACACAAGCACCGCACGCCGTTAACCTGCGAGAGAACCACACTGACACGATGCTGAAGTGGTTGCTAGGTGTTTTATTTTCATATGGACAGATCTGGTTTTGTAGATACGGCTTGAGAGAGCTTCCTCTCCTGCTGCTCAGGGGCGGTTCTAGGACTTCATCTGCCCTCAGAAAGACCATTAGATACAATGATACAAATTACCTAAATAAACAGTATTTTACTGTGCTTAAGAACACTGTATTGCTATATGAAGTAAAGTTACAGAAGTTACTTAGTGAGTGATTCTCATGTTTTTCTTTTGTTGTTTGATTAACATTATTAGCCTAACATAAGAAATGCATGGATCTGTTATACTGACACTAGGAGTGTGCGATATATATATCGTCTGCGATAATACGGTAATTGTTGTTTTAACGATATGTAATTTGACATTATCGAGTATTTTGCAAAAACCAAACAAAACACCTCCTCTGTTCTTTCACTGCATGATTCAGTCTAATAAAATGCACTAAGAATGATCATAAAATTCAAGATATGGGGCAGAAAATGTATATAATTTCACACAAAGAGTGCCGATTTTTCTTCTAAAAGGATGATGCATGATTACAAATGTGATATTGATTTTATACAACAGTTCAATAAACAATAAGGTAATATTAAGAGACTTATGTTTTAGACACCATATTGCCTGGTTTTGCTTCATTTCTCTGAGCAACATGACAATATGTTTCGTTCATGAATGAATCACTTGTTAAATGACTCGGTTCAGTGGCAATGACTCACTTATTAACAGTGACTTGCTGCCACCTACTGGTGGTTTTAATTTCACATTTAAAGTATCTTTTCATTTTAAAATAATTTCAAATATCAGTATTCAATGTTTTATGTTTAAAATATCATGCATTTGTAAGTGCAGGTTAAAGCACTCCATGTCCCTCTGAGCTGCATTAAACAGTGTGTAAATGCATCTAAATGCCATTTCAGATGCAACTTCTGCAAAGATTCATTTTGTTGATACTGGTTTCATTTGTTTAGTAACAGCCTAAATGTCTTATTATTCTAATTGACTGATTAAATCTAACAATTTGACTCAAAAGATGCACCCTTTTAGACAAAAAATGGCTTTATAAAGGTAAAATTGCCCATTAAAGGTTAAAATCCATTTAAACGTATATGAAAAGATTAATTTCTATCACTGATGTGAACTGACCACACAGAATATGAAGAATATCAAAAACTGCAGTTGTCCACGGTAGTCAGATATCAGCACAATAACACCCTCTGCAAAATATCGTCTGATTATCGTTATCGAAAAAATCCCCCAATATTTTGTTCAATATCGCACACCCCTAACTGACACACATCCAATATTTTCTGAACTGTTTGTGTTTATTTAAGACGTAACTGACTGCGTTTACTTGGATACTCATCAAGACAGCCATTGTGACATAATATTTTGTGTATTTGCTTATTTGCTCAAGAAGACGCAAAAGTCTCATGAAAGTGCGTTTCAATGGCATAATATTCTGTTTCTATTTGGTGTGCTATTTATTCGCAAAACTGACTTTGGCGTGCATATTGACGCAATGGTTAGGTTTAGGGGTGTGGGGAAGGTGCGTATCATAAACAGAAAACTGTGCCATTGAAACACATTTTCATGAGACCAGGCGTGCTGTCCGACCATTCAAATGTGTGCACGCACATTAATGATCTATCACAGCGCGTGAGTGCCACATTGAGATCGACAAAATGAGCGAGAATGATACACTTTCTTGAGGAAGCAGCATTGGCCTGATCGTTCAGATAGCTGATTATAGTTTTAGGGGGGCTGAGATGACAAATAGGGGGCTGAAACCCACCTAAAAAGGGTCTAGAACCACCACCGCTGCTGCTCATAATTTCATTTGACAAAACATAATATAATATAGCCTACTATGTTAGTATAATAATAAAAACTAGATGTTAAAAAACTAATGTTGTGCAGCACTTTTAATGATAACAATGCAGCATTCTTTTGTAAAAGGAACTGTTGTATTTAGGGATGCACTGAATGTTCAGGAACCGAATGAGCGAAAAGACTGAATAAATTGTACCGAACAATAGCTGGGTTTCCATCCAAACTTGCGAATTTAACTTATGCGCAAAATTAGAATATCGCATAAAACATTTGTGAATAAGCACCGTTTCCATCAAACGAGTCAGAGAGAACAAAATCATTACTTCCTGATAAACTGGCACTATATATCACTAAGTAGGAGAAGCCATTGAATATAATTATTTTAATGTATTACTTGAGCCTCAGAGCGAGCAGATGAAGGTGGTGGATGCTGCTGTTTGGGAACGCAGTCGTGTAAGACAATTATACAGAAATACTTTGATGACAGACTTTGCTCAGGCATTTCAGAACGACCAAAATATGGGTAAGTAGGTGCACGCACAAACTCAGTGCACTTTTACACACACACACACACACACATGTGCGCTCTCACATGCTCACTCACTCCCACTCCCACTCTCTCACACACACACACACAGATTCACACACACACACACACACACACACACGTGCACTCACACATGCTCACACACACTCCCACTCACTCTCCCACACACACACACACACACACTCACACAAATGCACTTGCACACTCTGTACACTTTTACACACATACACACACACACACACACGTGCTCACTCACACTCTCACACACACACATGCGCTCCCACATGCTCACTCACACTCCCACTCTCACACACACAGATTCACACACACACACACACACACACACACACACACACACACATGCGCTCACACATGCTCACTCACACTCCCACTCTCACACACACAGATTCACACACACACACACACACATGCGCTCACACATGCTCACACACACTCCCACTCACTCTCCCACACACACTCGCACACAAATGCACTTGCACACTTTTACATACTTACACACACACACACACACACACGTGCGCTCACACATGCTCACTCACTCTCCCACACACACTCACACAAACGCACTTGCACACTCAGTGCACTCTTACACACTCACATACACACAATCAAACTCACACACACTCATGCAAACAAACACACAAGCACAAACTCTCTCACACACACACACACACAGAGGGAAATCTAAAATGAGTTTTTACGGTCTGTAACAGCAGATTTACAGTGGTTTAATTTGCCGTCTCCAGCGCGCTGACTGCAGGCCGTCACACAAAAACAACACGGCTGGACTCGCAGCTCACGTGAACACACACATTAATGCACACACATGGTTTGAGTTAGCAGCGAGTGTGTGCCGTCTGTGGGCCAGCGCGCGGTTCACCGCTTCATTCCTGCGCTCTTACGGTAGCTGTGCACGTTCTGATGTGTCAGGGTGTGTTCGACTAAACACAGAAACAACAACACAACACTACAACCAAAAACAAAACATCCAAAAATGCATCCAAAATCATCCCCCTGTCATCAAGTCACTCCAAACTTTTCTGTTTTAACACAAAACAAGATATTTTGAAGAAAACTGAACAAAGTTAGGAGCGACTTGAGGGGAATCGAGACAAACACACACACACACAACATTACAGATGGAAACACACAACTGACAATAAAATAAACATCAAGACAGATCAATGAATGAAAGCCATCAACACTAGACTCAATTGACTTTCATTATATGGACAAAAACAGAGATTTCTCCAAATATCTTTTGTGTTCCACTAAAGAAAGAAAGTCATCTCTTCAGACATGAAGCTGAAGAACTGATGACAGAAAGATCATTTAACGCATCAGACTCCTTCATTATATCAGCAGCGTGTCAGTAATCAATAGAACTGGTGCTTGATAAACATCTTTAAACTAATAATGACGTTCAAGCTGAAGAACAGGGTTATTATTTAATGCAGTAAACTGATTAATCAGATTATATTTGTCATTTTTGGCTCTGGCTGATAAACACACACATCTCAACACTAATAACACACGTCTTCAGTTCTCATGTGTTTTCTGAGTGATGCTGGAGACTTACTAGATTGTTAGAAAAATTGCACTTCCTCGCCCACATAAATAAAAAGTCTCAAATCTGAAATGTTCTGCATGCACACTATACGTCCAAAGATGCTCCCTAAAAGGATTTAAACACTTGCCATTATAAAAAGAACCCTTAAATAGGAACCTCAAGAGATCTAAGTCTAAGAAGTAAGAATATGCTAAATCTGTTGAGATATGTATATTTCTATATGAAATGGGCACTACAGAGCAGTTCACTTTGAGCTGATTTCTATAAATGGCCACACACTGTAAAATAAATATTTTTAAAAATTTGTTCATAAAACAATTTTTGGAGAACAAAGCATTAGTGGATAACATTATTATTGGAGAACATTTTACAAGAAAATACTATTTCAGTTTTTCTACTTCAAAATTTAGCATTTAATTCAATGTGATGCATGATTTTTTTTAAATTAATATTTGTTGGTAACACTTTCCAATAAGCTGTCATTTGTTAACATGAACTAACAATGAACAATGCATTTATTACACACCTTTGATCATGTTAGTTAATGAAAATACAGTTCATTATTCATGTTAGTTCAGAGTGCATTAACTAATGTTAACAAACACAACGTGTGATTTTAATAATGCATTAGTAAATGCTGAAATTAACATTAAGATTAATAAATGCTGTAAAGTCTTGTTCATTTTTAGTTCATACTAATGTCGTTACCTAATGTTAACTAATGAACCATATTGTAACGTGTTACCTATCTGTTTTTATTCACTATAATTCTACATTCTGAGTGAAAATAGTTGGAAAGTAAATCCTACACCAAATGTTTTCAGTGCAAAACCAACATGTGCTTTGCATATTAACACAAAGACAGACACTGTGGTTAAAAAAGAAAAGAAAAGTAAAACCACAATAAAAACTGGTGGTTCTGCAATACCAATACATTGAGAAAGAAACATATAAAACATAAAAAAATATGCAACCAGCTTTACAATTAATATCAATGATCTTATTGATTTAACTGCACTGACACTATCAGATGAATCAAATCTGCATAATCGATTTTGTTATTTTCCTGTTTTTTTCTGTGAAGCTATATTATATAAAGTAGTACAGAAATAAATGTGACTTGAGATGTACTGATTTTATTTCGTAAGTAACAGACGTACGTTTTGTGACTAAAACAACAGGAACAAACTGAGATTCTTCATGACTTTCAGATCTGTCAGATACGACCCTGGATCTAAACTCACAGAGTCACGGCTCTTTGAGAGATAATCGCAAACAAAAACACGTTCGGTGATTCATTTGCAAGCAGCGTGAAGCCAAACTCTGAAGCCGGCAGCAGCATATCAATCTGAGCAGAATTATTCATATCACAAGGAGAAAATATGGAGAGGAAATAGATGAAATATTTGATTTCAGCATCCTCCCTGTTTTAGATTAGGCTGATTTACAGAGTCCAGCAGATGCTGCTGAAGCGCTCAGAAATGACACAGAAACAGCCACATCAGCAGCACATCACTACCAGACTCTCATGATTCACTGCAGCTCATTCCAGAAAGCACACGCACTAAAACTGCTCTAATATTACTGATCATCAAGGAACATGTTTAATATTAGATTTCACATAATGATGCTGCTGGCCATAATTCTGAATGCATATTTACACTTTTAGCTCACGTAACTGCTCCTGTACTATAATGCTACACTGTAAAAAAGGGATTTTCAGAGTTGTAAATGCAGTTTTTCCAAAATTTCACGTTTAATTTAATGCTATTTCTTTGTGAAATTTACTAACAATAAATTTCTGAGTGTAAAACTGTTTCTATACTATCTTTTTTAGTGTAGATGCATTAAATGATAAATATCAAGATGCAATTTCACTACATTAATGAACATTTGCATTTAGCAGAGACTTGCATTCATATTTGATGAGATACAACAGCTGAGAATTACAGTAAACCAACAGAAAATTAAATGCACATTAATTCAACAATTTGCACTACATGCTACGGTTCACATTTTTTGAGATTGTGATTTTTTTAAAGAAATAAATACACGTTAAATTGATGAAAAGTGTCAATAAAACATTTATATTGTGACAAAAGATTTCTGTTTTAAATAAACGCTGGTCTTTTGATCTGTGAATCCTGAAAAATAAAATCAGTTTCCACAAAAATATTGTGCAGCACAACTGTGTTCAACATTGATAATAATCAGAAATGTTTGTTGAGCAGTAAATCAGTATATTAGAATGATTTCTGAAGATCATGTGACACTGAAGACTGGAGGAATGATGCTGAAAATACAGCTTTGATCACAGAAATAAATTACACTTTAACAGATATTCACATAGAAAACAGCTGTTTTACATTGTAATAATATTTCACAATTTTACTGTATTTTTGATCAAATATATGCAGGCCTGGTGAGCAGAAGCATGCATAAACACCATAAGCTGCTTCAGTTTCCAGAAGTAAAAGATGAAACAGTCTGTCCATCTGAAATGGTCCAACACTGACTGAGTTACACGACAGAGTCATGATTATCTGTAAAACACACAGAATGAGCCGGCAGTTCTCCCGGCGCACAGATGGAGTTCAGCTTCTGCTTTTTCTATCACTGGACTCAGAGAGCGTTTCATACTGATGCATACACACTTCACTGCACAAACAGCACCAAAAACAGCATTTTAGCTCATCGTTCTGATATCAGGACATATACAGTCAAACCAAAACAAGACAGCAGATATCATTTTTCATATTTTTTTTTACTAGTGGGTGCAGGACACTATTGTTCATTTATGTAAGCAAGGATAGCAAACTGTGACATTTTATACCCCAAAATTCTTCATACAGTGGACTAGCAGTGAAATTGATAAAATTTGGGACAACAATTATTCATGCTTTGACCTGAGCGTTTTTCTTTAATGTGACCTTTTTACACCACAGACTGGACAAAATTAAGCATTGGTAACTGGTTGAGCTAAATTGGTATTATCTAAATGTGTGCTTAAATTTAACGGCTGACAGCTATTCAGCCTAATTCATTACATACCTGTCTATCAAAGTCATCTGACATGATCAAGATTAATGTGTTCTGACGCAGTTTAACTCTTGAGTTATTACCATTTTCCAAACTAGAGCGAATAAACTATGTGAGAAATGTTGAAGGTGTCTGAATTAATTTTGGTTTGACTGTATACTAACACAGAGGTGTCTGTGCATTCAGAGCATCACTTGACCCTTGACCTCTAGGGTCAGGGGTCAGTGTTCAGAGCAGACATAATGGGTCAGTCTTTGCCAGTTTTGAGTTATGCAAAACAGCATTTCTTCACTATTAAAGCTCATAAACGCAGACAGTCACCGTTCTGAGATTTAACGCTAGATTATAGTCACTTATTTACATCAATATAGCTTCTTTGTAGTCTCGCGCAGACTAATATAACCCCATGCACTAACACTCCAGCACTCGTCTGTAAGAAAACTAAAGGAACGCTGAGGTTTCTCATGCTGAAGTGTGTTGACGAGCAGAAGAACAATCATAAAGCAGCAGCAAACTTCACCAGAGCAGCAGAAAACCCGTGACAAACTCACCATGTGAATGTGGACGTGAATCTCTCCGGTGCATGTCGTCGGTGCTGAAGTGAAGCGCATCAGCGGAGAAACAGACGGAGGCTGCGTGTCAAACTCTCGCGCGCTGCCTACACAGACAACATGGCGTCGCGCGCTCACTGCATACTGCGTACTCTGCTGCTGTCACTCTACTCTGTACTAGATGTTTGGTTTACGTATATAGATTTCATATATAAATATAAATGAGTACATTTGTATATTAATAATAATATTATTAAACAATTGCAAATAAAATATAAGTGTCAATTTTTCAAAATTGAGATTTATACATCATCTGATTTTTGGCGGAGATGCAACTATTTGAAAATCTGGAATCTGAGGGTGCAAAAAAATCTAAATATTGAGAAAATCACCTTTAAAGTTGTCCAAATTAAGTTCTTAGCAATGCATAGTACTAATAAAAAATTAAGTTTTGATATATTTATGGTAGGAAATTTACTTAGTATCCTAATGATTTTTGGCATAAAAAAAAAAAGGATAATTTTGACCCATACAATGTATTGTTGGCTATTGCTACAAATATACCCCAGCGACTTCAGACTGGTGTTGTGCTCCAGGGTCACATATATGTAGATATATAAATAATATATAATAACTGAGTAATAACTGATTACATGTAATCTGGTTTACGTAATCATTTTCCAAAAATTAAATACTCATAATTAGATTAAATTACATATTAAAATACTCGTAATAAGACCACAGTTACTTATTTATTGATTACTTGATTACATATATTCACACAATAGCAATTTGGAGTCAGTAATGGACTACAATTTGTAAGTAATCCACCCGGCCTTGTATGTATGTGTATATATATATATATATATATATATATATATATATATATATATATATTACTCATATCCAATATGAGGAACTAACTAGTACAACATTTTATACCAGATTACAGGGAAAGAATTATGGTATAAATGGAACTTTCATAACTGTTCCTACATGAATGTACTAATAAACAGAATATACTTAAATATATCCTTGTGATCTTTTCACGTCTACACTTAAGGCCCTTTTGCACAGACTGTAGCAGTATTTCAATATTCAATATTTCTGTTCCCTTTATTTTCATTTTTAGTTAGACTAAGATAAATTAAAAAAAATAATAATAATTCGAATGCATTGAATTATCGTGAATGTGATTGCACTGCAAAACTATCCGATAGCACCACCTAGCATCCAACCAGCACTAATATCGGTATAATCGGTTTGAACACAGATACTGCTGGGAAATGTGTGATATCCTGTCAAGTCTAACATGAATTTATTCTAAATGCCGTAAGACAATAAGTCTTGTTTAGTAATGAGTTGCAGTGAGTTTAAGAGTGTTCAGTAGCAGCAGCGTGACGTGTGTGTTTGGGGTCAGTTTATGGCTCTTGTGTCGAGGGTGTAGCTCCCAGTGCTGTTTTCAATGAAAGCGCAGTTATTTTAGCTCCAGACATGTTTACATTTCTGTGGTTGAGTCTCTAACTTTCCTCTTTCCTTCTTTTTTCTGCTTCTCTCATTTCAGAGTCCCTAAAGTACCAGACATTCCTGCAGTCTGCCAGAAACAGAGACGCGGCGAGCAGGAGAAATAATATAGAAGAGCGAGAGACATAGACACACAGGCAGAGAGAGAGAGAGAGATCTGTCTGGATTGATGGCTCTCATTAACTCTGACCTCTCTCTCTCTCCAGCGCTCCGACTGTGAATGAGTCTGTTGTTCTTTCACACAAATGTCTTTATTTTGGGTTTGATGAAGATGTGAATTCTCTCAGAATCTCTCTGATTTATTATATTATGATGTTCATGTATGAATTTGACAGTCAAATCAGATTCTCCGTCATATATCTGGACTGGATCTATCTATCTATCTATCTATCTATCTGTCTGTCTGTCTGTCTGTCTGTCTGTCTGTCTGTCTATCTATCTGTCTGTCTGTCTGTCTGTCTGTCTGTCTGTCTGTCTATCTCACTGTCTGTCTGTTTGTCACTGATGTGTATTCATGTTGATTGTGTGTTGTGATTCTTTCTCCACGCTGTAAGCACTGTGTGTGAGTGTGTGGAGGCACAAAAAACAGCAACGTAAAGTCTAGACAGTGCAGATTGGACTAAAGTCTGGAAGCCATTGGAGCTGCTGTGTGTGTGTGTGTGTGTGTGTGAGAGAGAGAGAGAGAGAGAGAGAGTGTGTGTGTGTGTGTGTGTGTGTGTGTGAGTGTGTGTTTGTTTTGCTATACTTGACCAGATGTCCCCACAAGGATAGTAAAGCCTGAGATTTTTGACTTTGTGAGGACATTTGGCCGGTCCTCACAAGGGAAATAAATGATTAAAAATACTAAATGAAGTTTATCTTAAAATGTAAAAATGCTAAATGTCTCCTGTGAGGGCTAGGTTTAGGGGTATGGTTGGTGTAGGGCATTAGAAAATATTGTTAGGTCAGTATAAAAACAATAGAAGTCTATGAAATTCCTCACAAGTATAGTAAAACAAACGTGTGTCTGTGTGTGTGTGTGTGTGTGTGTGTGTGCACCTACTTAACCATATTTTTTGGACAAATTTGTACCCAAAAGTTCCCCAAAATTGCCCAAACTACTTTGACTATCACTCTATAAAGACTAATACAATCACATATAACAATCATTTCTGTAATATTTATTACAATATACTGATAAATCTAACATTTACTTCAGTGGTATGAGAGACTGGATGCTTTCAATGTATTTTGAGCGCAGCTCGTCATATTAATGGAGTGTTTCACTAGTTAGCAGTGTCGGGGGTAACGCATTACAAGTAACGCGAGTTACGTAATCAGATTACTTTTTTAAAGTAGTTACTGGTAAAGTAACGAATTACTTTTTTAATTTAGAAGGAAATATCTGAGTTACATTTTCAAATAAGTTACACAGTTACTGTGTTTCTGATGTATTGTCTGACAGCTCTTGTGTTGCCATGTTGAGAGAAATCAGGAGTAAGTGCAGAGTGATGTGTGTGAACATGATCTTACTGTATTTCAACACTAAATATCAGCATGTATTTACTCATCTCACCTGCACTAAAACACATTCAGTGTTCCTCAAAATCAATAAAAACAGTCAAATGAAAACTAAGAATATTATACAAACCCGCGATAATTGTTAAAAAATAAATAAAATGTTACCTATTTTTTTTACCAATGTCTTTGCTACTGACCTTTGATTATCCAGTTCAACCATACTAATAAGCAAAAATTATACATTTGTGTATCATTTTTGTTATTGCATCATATTCTTCATGTGATTAGTTTGAGCTGCATCCTCTACTGTACAGACCTGAATCTATATTTCCTTCAGCCTGAGGCGGATTCACTTCACTTTTGGTGTGAAAGGGCTTTTATATTTGTACAAGAAGAACTTTATATATTAAAAACAAACAAGCAAGCCCTGCCCAGATTTAAAAAGTAACTCAGAAGTAAATTAACACATTTATTTTCATAAAAAGTAACTAAGTAACGTAAGTAGTTACATTTTTAGCAATATTGTAATCCATTACTTTTAAAAGTAACTTTCCCCAACACTGCTTAGCAGTAAACCGGTCACCTCACATGTTCCTGGATTTGTGTTGGATGTTATCTTTGGAATGGACATATGGATATTTTATTTGTAAACATCATACTTTTTTCACTTATTCATAAAACTGGAGCTGAGCCAGTAGTAGCGCTGACAGTGTCGAGTAAAGAGGAACAGACAAACCGATTCAGCTGAGTGAGTCATTTACGCTTGAACCGCTCCAACTGATTCAAACTTTAGGCGATTCACTAGCAAAAAACAGATCAAAATAGCCATTCATTTTCGAAATTCTGCATCGTTTGACATGATTTTAAAAAAGTACGAAGTGATGGTGAAACGGAGCTTTTCGAAACCCCGAATCAGTTCATTGCGAATTAAGCGCTCAAACCGAATCGGGTTTCGCGAATCATTTGATTCAGATCGGGACTCGGAGCGTATCGTGAATCTTTTTTTCTAATTTATTTTTTTTATTTCATTATTAAACAGTACAAAACATCAAACCATTAAGGCACTACAGTTATAAAAACATAAAGAAAAAAGAAAGAAAAAAGAAAGAAAAAAGTATACACAAATAGCCTACCTTGATTGTAAAAGTTTTGTTTTGTTTTGCTTTTTATAACCACAGTTTATTACAAATACCATGGTTAAACTGTTAGTGTAGTAAAATCATGGCTAATTTGTGGTTATCATGCAGGATGAACACAGAGATGCAGTTTTCACTGCTTTGGATAGTTTGTACTTGTCCAGATCAACACTGGATAAAGAAAAGAGATTTTTGTTAATGTATGTGAAATTTAACTAGCAGGAAACAAATGAATTATATTTTCCTATATTCACTTTTGAGTAGTCAAACAATCCGAAGAAAACATGTTTAAAACAGAAAGAAAAGTCACTTACAAAATGAGATCAGATGAACATTAAATCAATCTGAGCAAATGTCTCTGTCATCTTCCTCAGAAGAGACAAAAACAGCAACTCACTTCAGTATCTGACTTGTAGCCTATAATTACATCCATGAGCTTTGTGAAATTTGGAGTAACTCATGAATCTGTTGTTTGACCTGTTCATATTTAAGGAGAGAACCATAGATTCCCCATCAAACCTACACACATGGTCAGGTTATATCTGGAGTGTTTCAGTATAGACTAACTCTCTGAGACACACACCCTCCAAACTCACTCACTTCATTGATTCTCTTCAACGCTTCAAACATTAGAAATTGTTATTGTCATTTTCTTGTTGTTTTTATGAAGACATTTTAGTTTTCTCTTCATTAATAATAATTAAATAATGAATAAGGTCTGACTAGAATGCACCAGTGAGCTGAAGTGGAAGTGTGTCTGATCTGATCTTCTCCAGCAGGAGGCGCCACACACACACACACACACACACACACCTATGTTGGTTTTTGTGGTTTATGGGGACTCTCCATAGGCGTAATGGTTTTTATACTGAACAAACTGTGTGTGCTATTGCCCTACACCAACCCTACACCTAAACTTAGCCCTCACAGGAGACTTTGTGCACTTTTAGATAAAAAAAAAACACCATTTAGTATGTTTTTTAAGCCTTTTGAATTACGGGGACATAGGCAGTGTCCTCATAAACCACCTTCATATTGTAATACCTCTGTCATAATACAAATTTGTGTCCTCATAAAGCACATAAACATGCACACTCTCACACACACACACACACACACACACACACACACACAGAGATCTGCTGCTGAACTCAGAGTTCTGATGATTCTTATGATTCAGATCACTCTCAGAATCATTCGGTGAAGCTCAGAAACGCAGCTGACAGAACCAACACAACAAAAACCACCAACAACAGTTCAGTCCTGTGTTTGTTTCCTCTCACTCTCTCCTTGACCTGCTCAGGCATTACGAATATGAATATGAATATGAATATGAATATGACCACCGCACAAACATTCAGTGTCCATGGTTACCAGATTCTGCTCATCATAACAACACTCACATTCAGCGACTTCATGTTTGTGCGAGAGCGAGTAAAGGTTACTGTGTGTGTGTGTGTGTGTGTACTGGTTTAACTGTACTTGTGAGGACAATATGTCCTCACTTATATAATGAAAGATCATGACAACCCACTAGTGAGGACATTTGACTGGTAAAAAAAGACTTATAAATCAGCCAAAAGATGTTTTGATGTATATCTAGTGTTCTGCACATGTTTCTGTGATGGGTAAGTTTAGGGATAGGGGACGGGTTAGTTAGGGGATAGAAAATATCATTAACCTGATAGAAAATCAATGGAAGTCTATGCAATGTCCTGACTAAGATAGCAACACAAATGTGTATATGTATGTGTGTGTGTGTGTGTGTGTGTGTGTGTGTGTGTGTGTGTGTGTGAGTGAGTGTTTTCACACACACCACTGCCACGGACAGGAGATGAAGGCCACAGGTTGCTAAGCAACACTCAATGTGATGGAAAGCAGGACAGAGTGTGAGAAGTTGATCTTCAGATCAAGCAACATGCACACAAACACATTCAGATGTTGATATGAGGACAGAAGATCATGCATGATGCAGGACTGCTGTGATCTCTGTATCTGACCAGTGTTTGTTTCAGCTCAAACTGAAGCAGCTTTAGAGCATGTGCAGCTGATGAGACATTCAGCTATCAGCAGAACACAAGACTCTCAGTTAATCTTTCTGAGATCTACTCAGTTAAATACACATCAGTAACTTCGGCTACTGTATGCATTTGCATGTCTAATTTTAAACGTTTTACATGTAAAGTCACAAAGTTAACATCTGACAGTTTAGCAGACATCACAAACATTCCATGTCTTATGTGTTTATGAAATATTCATGTACATCTGACAGATTTTGCTAACTGAATGTATCATTTTGCACAATTTTACTGAGAACCAACTCAATCAGCAAGCACATTTTTGTACATTTAGTTAAAATTTTGTACTCAATCCTTTGCAATTTGCCTAAAATAATAATTCAGATCTGGTGTGAACTAGAAACTCTGTTCAGAGATGTGAACTCAGCTACTATCAAGCAAAAAAGTATATACATTTAGAAATATATTGCAAAATATATAGCAAAATTTGTATATTTTTGAAAATATGTTTTAAAAATATAAACATATTTTTTCATATTAGAATTTGAAAATATTTTGCCCTCCATATTTCAATCCAAGAAAATACATTCAATCAGGGTTATTATATTTAACTTAATGTTAACTGAAATATAATACAATATAAAAAAGATACAATTTTTGAAAGTTTGAATGCAACATTTCTCATTTTTATGAATTTTACCTTTATGTGCTTAAATAACTAAAATTAAAACAGAAATAAAAATTAATAACTTTTATAGTTATAAAACTTATATACTATACGTATTTTAAAAAACACCGAAAAATTACTAAAACCTTAAGTAAAATTAAAATGAAAGTGAAAAATATAAAAATAAATTCAAAATATTAACAAAAAATATAAAAATGATCATGATACTAAAATAACACTGAATATTTCACATTTTAAGAAAAACATGAAAATATAACACATATAGGCTGCTTTAAGACTGCAAATCTTGCCACTGATATACTTCAGTAAATTAAAACTAAATATACTTTCAATTTCAAAAATATATTTCATTGAGCTTTACTGGTTATAACATTATTTAGTACATATTTAAAATATATTTTAGACATTGCTGTAGAGAATTGAGCCAACACAATAATTAAGAGAAACTGTAAACTTTAGGAGAGTTTGACTAAATCTCACCAGCCAACTCAATACCAGAGATTGGTTTAGTTTACCCAATGCTCTCTGAGTCATAAAGACCTTCAGATCTGCTCTGATATCGTTTAACTCTCTGAGAGCTGCGTCTGTGCTGATCTGGTGATGATGAGACAATAGCGAGGAGATCTGCTGCCATCACACTGAATAATTAGTGCTTGTGGGAGGAAACTGCCGATCATCGCTGAAAGAGACGAAGGTGTGATACCTGCTGTTACACCAGGGCCTTCACTCACACACAACCCGTCTGTCCTGTCCTGTACACATATGCAAAGCAGCACAGGAGACCTCTATGATGTGCATGATGTCTTCACTGATGTGAGGCTTTGACAGTTTCCTCTGTGTCTCTATCTGTGTCAGACTGGACAGATGCAAAGTATATTTTCATCATTTTACATGCATTTCAACACTGTAAAAAATGATTGTGATTTTTACGGTAAAAAACTGTGAAAATGCTACGGTAAAAACCTGTTACATGGTTAACGGAAAGTTCCTGTAAAATTTACAGGGAAAAACCGTAAACTGATGTTCCCAGAATTCCCTGCGTTCCATTTCAAATTCTGTTTGAATTTGACGTTTTTTCTTTGAAATAACTATGTTTCTTCTTAGTTTTTTTCTTATCGGTTATGTTTATTAGGGTTGTATGTTACATCTAATGTTGTTAAATGAATGTTTATAGCATATTTCAGTTTAATGAGTCTCACCATGATGGTGTTTATGTGTGAATGACACTGTGCACCTTCTGTAAATGCTTTTGTTTAAAAATTGCTTGTGAAGGGCTTTGGCTCATCATGTGACTTTCTCATCATCACCTGCATTTGGTGGTTATCAGTGTATTTCAAAGGAAGAACACAGATTTCAGTACTTTAATAGGTTGGTATATTAATATTATATCAGTTAAAGAAATTACGGTATTTAACTGTAAATTTAAGTTAAAACCGTAAAACTTAAAACGTTGCTACCGTATTTTTTACGGTAGAATTCTGGCAACCACAGCTACCAGTTTTTTACCGTAAATTTTACGGAATTGTACAGTGAACAGCACTTTTATATTAAATGTCACATAAAAAGCGTCTGCTAAATGACAAAAGTAAAAAAGTAAAGAGTGTAAAGACCATCGACTCTACCGTGCGACTCCACCGGGCAGGGACACCGGCAAGGGATAGTAGTAGCTTTTTATTTAATTTTTTCATTGATATGTTTATTATTGAAATGTTGTTGTTATATGCATGTGTTAATTTTATTTAATTTCTTTATTTTCTTAAATATGTGGGTAGATAGTATTTATAGAGTTGTAACTTTTTAGTTTTAGTTACTTTTTCTTATTTGTAAGTCGCTTTGGACAAAAGCGTCTGCTAAATGACAAAAGTAAAGTAAAGTAAAAGTAAATTAAAGTTTTCATTGTTGTTGCTGTAATGACAAAATCATGCGCAAAATAAAACGTTTTTCGATCATATGACTCACTGTTTATGAATTCTAATGACAGCACATCAACATAGCTAAAAGGGGTCATATGATGTTGCTAAAAAAGAACATTATTTTGTGTATTTGGTGTAATGCAATGTGTTTTTATGCAGTTTAAAGGAACACTCCACTTTTTTTAAATAGGCTCATTTTACAACTCCTCAAGAGTTAAACAGTTGAGTTTTACCTTTTTTGAATCCATTCAGCTGATCTCCGGCTCATGGGTGCAGCCGTAATGATATTACGCAGCGCCTGAAAGTAGTCCCCAGCTATATCATAACTAGTTACCTTGCTGGGGACTACTTTCAGGCGCTGCGTAATAGCACTGCGCCCGCTGCACCCACGGTACGCCAGCAAAGTTCCTTGATTATTACTGCAGAATGAGTACATTAGTACACAATGTAACTACAGAAGAGTCAAGTTTTAAATAGGAAAATTATTGAAACTCTTTGGTCATTTTTGAGCGAGATGCTAATGGTCTAATCAGATTCAATGATCTATGCCCCGTTCGAGCCCATACAATCAGCGAGCTTGCGAGCGCTCTCTCTCAAGACAGGGCTCCTGCTCGCGCTGGCCTCTGTTAAGCGAGTTGGAGACCCGCAGGTGCTTTCAATTGACGACTCAACCCGCAGACTTGCATCATCCTGGGCCTGGCCAAATGGCATGTCTATTCAGGACATTTGTATGGCGGCAGGCTGGTCGTCACCCAGCACTTTCGCAAGGTTTTATAACCTAGATGTGTCGTTTGGGTTACATTTTGGTATACATTTAAATTCTGAGAAATTAAGTGAAGTGACATACTGCCAAGTATGGTGACCCATACTCGGAATTCGTGCTCTGCATTTAACCCATCCAACGCGCACACACACAGCAGTGAACACACACACACACACCGTGAACACACACTCGGAGCAGTGGGCATTTATGCTGCGGCGCCCGGGGAGCAGTTGGGGGTTCGGTGCCTTGCTCAAGGGCACCTCAGGCGTGGTATTGAGGGTGGAGAGAGCGCTGGACATTCACTCCCCCCACCTACAATCCCTGCCGGCCCGAGACTCGAACCCGCAACCTTTGGATTACGAGTCCGACTCTCTAACCATTTATTAATTAACTGCATGTACTAACTGTATGGTTAGGGTTAGGATTATGGTTTGGTTTAGGGTTACTTGCATGTAATTAATTATGCATAATTAATTGTTATTATAATAGTAAGTACATGTAATATGTGTAACAAGCAGTGTTGGGCAGTAACTAATTACCAAAAAGTAGTATACTTCAAGTTTATTTTTTATCAAGTATACTTAAGTAAAGTTAAAGTATATTTTAAGTATACTTTATGTAGTAAGTTAATATCAGTGTACTAGTAGTATACTTGTAAATGTACTATTTCAATACTCCTTGGCTAAATTGGCTCACTTTCTAGTATATACAAGTATACTTTTAAGTTTACTTTAAGTTATAACAGTAGTAAACTTTGAGTACACAACTAGTTTACATCAACTTGTACTGCAACTATACTAAAAGTGAACTTAAAGGTATACTGATAGTTTACTAATTAAATACTTGCAGTAGCATTGTTAGTACACTTTGAAGTATAGTCTCAGTAAATATACTAGTTTAATAGTTTTATACTGAAAGTATACTCGTAAGTTTTCTTTAAGTGAACTTTACATCATACTTTAAGTATACTACTAAGTCCGTATTTAGGTATTAATTTGTATATATTTTGTTATATGAATATCTGAAACATCAAAAGAAAGAACAGGGTATCTGTTTGTAAACAAAAATATTTTATTCTAGTTTCATGCATTCTTTTTTTAAACACTTGAATGTAGGCAAGTTTCATAAATTAAAAAAATAAAATAAACAACATTTTGAACAAAAAGCTGAAAAAAGACTATGAATTGGAATCACATTTTTTTGTTTAAAAGAAGTAGCTATACTAATAGCACACTTGAATAAACTTCTTTTTCGTAAGGGTAGTTACTATTAACTTAGTAATAATATTACAATACAATTAATACTGTAATAATATAACTTTTTGCAGTAACTAGTAGTGTAACTAATAAGATTTCAGTAATAATATTACAGTTACCATCCATAAAACAGCTTAGTTACTTTTGATGTCTCAGCCCCGCTGATTTAAAATCATATAATTCCTAGATTTATTTTCATAATTGTCATGACTCACACATGCATGTGATGTCTCCAGTGCAGCAGGCAAGCTTGGAATATAGAAAAGCTTACATTCGGCAGATAGAAATATTGCATTATATTGATTTTGTCAGGAAAAAAGATGATTTGAACACTGTTGTGTAAGTTATGGCTTTACTTTACTCTGGCATTACATCCCACCCACATCCCTCTGATCAGCAAGTGCTACATTATATTACTATAATTAAACATCTTTTTGGAAAATGAAGCAGTTTCTTACAAACTTATGTGATTTGATAGAATGCATAATGAAATATAATCGTATATGGGTAACAAATTACAATTAGCTTCAAGCTACACATGAAAATTAATGAGATTAATACAATATTTGTACTTGAATGTCACCGTTAATCATTATTGAGTGTTTGTAAAAACTTCTGACTGCGATCCAATGTGGATTTTGGTGGAATGATGAGGCAGAAATATGTTATTAGTTATTAGTTTTATTTGGAAGATACACAGTTACAACTTCTGTGGAGCGTGAAGAAACAGTAATATAACTAGTACTGTAACTAATTACTGTTGCCAGAAAGTAATATTAATAACAATATTACTTTTGAAAGGAGTAACTAGTAATGAGTAATACATTCTTTGAATAACAAGTACACCTTAAAATAAAGTTATCCTAATTTTTATCAGAAAAAATAATAATTCTCTAGTCAATGAAATAATGCACAGTTTCATGGCAGTAAATGTAAGGTGTGGCGAAACTTCAGTGTGTGACTTGATTGGCTGCTGTCTTTCATTGGCTCCGCCCACCGCCGTGCGCGCTCCCGCTAGACTCATAAGCTCCCGAGCTCAGACGAGACGCAGCACAAACGCGAAACTAACGCATCGATAGGATCGATCGATCGATATATCAGTGAGCGGATCGACCAGAGGAATAACACCAACAGCTGACGGCGGATTTAACGTTAGTTCAAGCGTTTCTGCGAGAATTCAACAGGTTAGTAACGTTATCTGTGAAGCCGATCAATGTTTGCAGAGCAGATTCTATTGATTTGATTCTATTCTGAAATGAACATGAATAATCTGATCATGTACAGTAGTGTGTTATATAATGTATATGAATCACATTCACGTTTGACTCGACGGAACTTTATATGAACTGATTGAAGATTCTGATCAGAAAAACATCGATATCTAAATTAATCAGTCATTTAAAATTAACACTCAGTGTTGCTTGGTTGTAGTAACGTGAGCAGATTCCTGGAATATAATAATAAAGTATTTGATTTATTATTATTTTGCTGTTTTAGATCACAATGTGTAACATGGAGCCTCTTTTACCTGGATTCAGAAACACACTAAAGGTGAGGTGTGTGTGTGTGTGTGTGTGTGTCGATTAGAGCAGGGCGGGTCTGTGCTGCGTTCTGATTGGTTGAGGTCAGCTGGGGTTCGCCCACGCTGGCACGGAACAGGAAGGCCATATATGGTGGTGCGCTCCCATTGGTGGAGCAGATAAGTGCTTGAGCACTGATGTCATGTGTGAGAAATGTGTCCTCTGGGTTTTCCTGCCTGTGCTCAATCAGCAGTTTCATCACTCACTGTCTGAAGTTTATAGGTGTAATTATGGAGTGTAATATCTTGTGTTTTATTTGTCTCAGCGTCAGGCGGCGTTTGAGATGTTCGAAGACCCCATGTCTCTGTTCTCGGGCTTTTATCCGGTGGAGGAGGAGCAGGCTGCTCAGGAGGTCCCGTCCGGTCTGGACTGTTTCTCCCAGGGTAAATCAAAGCAGCAGAACCACTATTTATCACAGCAGCTTTGGAGGGAGAACATGTTGGATGCTTATCAATTTGAGACCATTTTTCCGCTGGGCATTAGGGGTCAAACATTTTTGGGGTACAAAAACTATTGCAATATATTTTTAGCTATTTTGTTATGATTACATCATTAAAATAAGTGAAATTATGCATTGGTTTAAAATATGCATTGATATAAAAACAAATATTAATATTTATTAATATTCAGATTTATTATTATAACTACTATTTCAATAGGCATGATATGAATTAATAGTAAAAACATATTTTAAAATAAATAGACCTATTTAAAATATGCATTGATATTAATATACATTTATATTTAATAATCATAAAAAATTGGATTTATTATTCTAACCTCTATTTAAAATAGGCATTGATATGAATTGATATGAATTTTTTTTATATAATAAAAATACAGACTTATTCTAACCTTTATTGAAAATAGGCATTGGTATTAATTCATATTCATATTTATTATTAATAATAATTCGGGCTTATTCTAACCTTTATTTAAAATATGCATTGATATGAATAACATGATATGAATATCATATTCATATAATATTTATCAATAGTAAATACCTATTTAAAATATGCATTGATGCAAATATTTCTTACCAAATTTATATGGTAAAATAGTGAAATTTCTTAAGTTTTTATGGCTGTATTAGTGGAAAAATGTATGAATTGTTGTGAATTCAAAACTTTGATTTACTATTTCAAAAAACAACTCTAAATGCCCGGTGTTGTATGTTTGCCAATTAAACCCTGATGCACATGTGTCATGCACTCTTCTGAGCGTGTGTAAGCTGACACAGATCTCTGTGGTCTGCAGATGCCGGCGTGTGCTCGGTTCCTCTGCTGACGCCCTGCAGTAAAGCTATGGTCAGTCAGGCGCTGAAGGACAGCTTTAACGGCTTCTCCAAGGTGCAGCGCATCTGCGGGATCTCCAACAGTGAGTCTCTCATGATCTCTGCTGTTTGTTTTGAGGACGGGTCGGATGCGTCCGTAACGCTCTCTCTGTCCGCAGACCCGCGCAAGTGGACCAAGCAGCACGTCCTGCAGTGGCTGTACTGGGCGTCCGGAGAGTTCAGTCTGACCAACGTCAGCTTCTTCAAGTTTGATATGAGCGGACAGGAGCTGTGCGACCTGGGAAAGGACGGATTCCTGGATCTTGCTCCGGATTTTGTGGGTGATATCCTGTGGGAGCATCTGGAGCAGATGATGAGAGGTAACGGAGGATTCCGGTCTCAGACTTTCATTAGTGATTCTAACGCTCGAGCTCACGTTTGATTCGATGTGCTTTTCTCCCGCAGCCTGTCAGGAGGATGACGAGACCAAAGTCTTGAGTCGCTCGTCTGAGTGCAGCTGGACCAGCAGCAGCTCCGGCAGTAAGTCTGCACTTCACTGGAGCGTTTGCATGCACTGATTTCTGGATGAATCCGATTCACATCTTTGTTTACATGCACTGATTTCTGGATGAATCCGATTCACATCTTCGTTTGCATGCACTGATTTCTGGATGAATCCGATTCACATCTTCGCTTGCATGCACTGATTTCTGGATGAATCTGATTCACATCTTCGTTTACATGCACTGATTTCTGGATGAATCCGATTCACATCTTCGTTTGCATGCACTGATTTCTGGATGAATCCGATTCACATCTTCGTTTGCATGCACTGATTTCTGGATGAATCCGATTCACATCTTCGTTTGCATGCACTGATTTCTGGATGAATCTGATTCACATCTTCGCTTGCATGCACTGATTTCTGGATGAATCTGATTCACATCTTCGTTTACATGCACTGATTTCTGGATGAATCCGATTCACATCTTCCTTTACATGCACTGATTTCTGGATGAATCCGATTCACATCTTCGTTTACATGCACTGATTTCTGGATGAATCTGATTCACATCTTCGTTTACATGCACTGATTTCTGGATGAATCCGATTCACATCTTCCTTTACATGCACTGATTTCTGGATGAATCCGATTCACATCTTCGTTTACATGCACTGATTTCTGGATGAATCTGATTCACATCTTCGTTTACATGCACTGATTTCTGGATGAATCTGATTCACATCTTCGTTTACATGCACTGATTTCTGTACTGAATCCGATTCACATCTCCGTTTCCATGCACTGATTTCTGGATGAATCTGATTCACATTTTTGAAGCTGGCTTTATCCAGTGTTTTGTAAATGTATGCAAATGAGTGCATATTTAATTAGATAATCCCTAATTCAACATTTCAGCAAACTTGTAATTCAGAACAGTTGTTTATATTCTTAGGGTTGGGAATTGAAAATCAGTTCCAATTCCAGAATCGGATACTTGTTGTAAAATTCAAATTTTGATTCCACATATCAATTTCTGTGTGCGCGTCTTTTTTTAGGTGGTGAAAAGGGGCTTTTAAAAATGCATTTGTCTTTGGATCATTCATTCAAGAGATTCATTCAAAAACACTGATTCATCCAGAAATGAAACAAGTGAATCTTGAGTGAGTCATTGAATCATTCCATTCACACATTCTATGAGATTTTGTTTAGTCGTCTAATATTTTGTCTTCAGAATTGTGAGAGAACTACAACTCCATTTATATAAAAAAAAAAAAAAGTCTCAATTTATCCAGAATCGTGAATCTTAATACAGCTCTTAATCGAGTCTAGTTTTTATGTAGCCGGCTGGTATTCAGCTGCAATTAAATGTTTAGCAAAAAAGAGCCACAGAATAAATATGTTTGACTTCATTTGTTTTAACCACATTGGAATCGAAACTGGGAATCGATAAGAATCTGAATCAATAAACTGGAATTGGTCGAATTTAACCGATACCCAACCCTAGTGTTTCTGTTAGTTAGTGCAGAACAAACTCTGATAGACTGTGTGTGTGTGTGTGTGTGTGTGTGTAGGTCTCAGTCTGGAGGAGTGTTCTCTGAAGGTTCCAGATCCTCATGGCAGTCTCCTGCGGGAGCTCTTCGAGATGTCTGAGGAGTCGGGTCTGCTGTCGTTTGGTCAGGAGCTCTCCATGTACCCCAAACCTCAGCTCAGCACCGTCAGCATCAGCTACGCCAGTCGAGAGAGAAAAGCAGCGCTGTGTCTCGCAGCAGGTCAGATCTCACGCCTCAGTCCATCATCTAGCGTTGGGTATCGTTAGAATTTGATTGATTCCAATTCTTATCGATTCCAATGCGGTTAAAAAAACAGTAGTCATATAAACATTTATTCTGTCTCTTTTTGCAAAACATTTAATTTGCAGCTGAATACCAGCCGGCTACATAAAAACTGGACTCCATTAAAGGATTAGTTCACTTTCAAATTAAAAGATCCATCCGAGATGTTTATGTATTTCTTTCTTCAGTCGAAAAGAAATGAAGGTTTTTGATGAAAACATTCCAGGGTTATTAACCATATCGTTAGTTTCAATGGACTCCAAACGGTTCAAGGTCCAAATGACAGTTTCAGTGCAGCTTCAAAGGGCTATAAACGATACCAGACGATGAATAAGGGTCTTATCTAGCGAAACGATCGATCATTTAAAAATAAAGTATATGCTTTATAAACACAAATGCTCGCCTTGCTCTGCGATGCACATTCGTGATGTCACGTACGTTGAAAATGTTATAAAACAAGTTATGACTCTATAAATTATTATATTTCAACAACAAATAGAAATTGTATAATTTAGAAGTTAATTTAAAAACAATTTACATGTTTGCATACAAGTTTTTAATTTGAGTGTTGATTATTATAGTTAAAAATAAATAGCAATTGAATTTAAGTTTGTGCTCTGTGTTAATTGTAACCTTATAGTGAAGTAAAAGAGCTTCCTATAGTTTAGAAGCTGAGGTAGATTTTTATCCCTAAGAAAATTTGAATTCTAATTGTTGTTTAGTTTAATTTTGCCAGACATTTTTTTTTTTTTTTGAATTTTTTATCATATGTTAATGTAAAAACTCTTGTGTAATATAACTTGTGTTTGTTTGTTTGCTGGTTTTTATTTGTATTTGTTATACTTTTAATTGTTTTTGCCATGAACAAAATAACCTAACAGTGCAAAAAAAAATGATTCTTAGTATTTTTGTCTTGTTTTCTATTGTAAATATCAAATAAATCTTGAATCTAGATTCATTTACTGTACAAGTACAATGACTTAAGATATTATGACTTTATTATTTTCTGTAAAAAAATCTAAATTTTGTAAAAACTTGTTTGAAAAGTCATCTTGTTTAGCCTTTGAATTAATTTTTTTTCTTACCCCATTGGCAGATGATATCTTAAATAATTTTACTTGTCAAGTAAATGCATCTTGATTCAAGAATATTTAGATATTTATACTAGAAAACAAGACAAAAATACTAAGTAAATCATATTTTTGCAGTGAAGATGATGACATGGCATTAAATAAAAATATACTACTACTAATTATAATTGAATTTATTTAAAGAAAGAGCAATTTGTTCAGTGAACCGTTGTTTAATTTAGAAAGAAAATAAAAGCAATTTACATTTTAGTTTTTTTCCTCCTGCTTTACTGAAACCATACCGAACCGTGACGTAAAACTGAGGTGCATACCGTTACACCCCTAATTTTTAACATCCCCTTTTCGCCACCAAAAACAAAAAGATGTGCACACAGGAATTGATAGGTGGAATCGAAATCTTAAGTACCTTAGCCTTCTGACATTAAGTATCCGATTGAGGAATTGTAATTGTTACTGTATTGATGTGAGTGCTCTGTTCCTCACAGTGTCGTCAGTGGAGAGCGTGGAGAGCACAGACGGCTCAGAGAGTGTCCTCCGCTCCTGGGGGAGCCACTCGTCGCTCGCCGATGCCCAGCGCGTCCCGTCCTACGACAGCTTCGAAGAGGAGCTCGGCGTGGCTCCGCTGGGCCTTGGCAAACAGGGCCTGTCCTTTAAAGACTACGTCCAGGAGAGGAACGAGCCGCTGGTGCAGGGCAAACCCGTCATCCCCGCCGCTGTGCTCGCTGGATTCACCGGTGCGTCTCATTCGTGAGCTTTTATGTAAAGAAATGGCTCATTTGCACCAAATATGGGTAAAGAATATGGGTAGCTGACGCTCAACAACTTACCAGAACAACAGTTTTGCAAGAAGAAAAATTTGGATGCATAAAGGTTAAAATTGTTTAACCTTTATTCAAAATATGCATTGCTATAAATAACTATTTATATTTATTAATAACAAATATCCAGATTTATTATTTTAACTCCTATTTTAAAGTTTGCACTGAAAGGAATAAATATTCATATTTTTTTAATTTAAAAAAATTATATTTATTATTCTAGCCTGTATGCATTTATACGAATAATACATATTCAATTTTATTAATAATAAATATTTATATTTATTATTCTAACCTGTTTAAAATATGCATATTTATTCATCGTATCGATCAATGCACATTTATTAATAATAAATGTCTATTTAAAATATACATTGACATGAATAATTATTACAAAATGTAAATGGTAAAATAGTGAAATTTCCTAACTTTTTATGGCTGTATTAGTGTTCATTCAAAACTTTCATTTACTATATCAAACAATAGTGAAGTTTTGCCTGGTGTTGCATTTTAGCAAATTAAACCCTGATGCAAATACATAACTAATGGCTTCCTAAAGTTTGAATCCGAATGCTTGATGCTTAATATCATTGGTGCTTAACAGGAAGTGGCCCCATTCAGCTGTGGCAGTTCCTGCTGGAGCTGCTGACCGACACGAGCTGTCAGAGCATCATCAGCTGGACCGGAGACGGCTGGGAGTTCAAACTCACCGACCCCGACGAGGTGAGGAGCCCTTGCATCTCTTCACTTATACCTTTAGAAGGGATGTAACGATATCAGAATCTCACGATACCATAATATTGCGAAGATTTTGAAGCTAAATTATTCTATTTAATGCACTTTGAGAGTTCAAATGTAAAAGATGGCATAATGCTCCAAAACACAACTTTAAAGACCTTTTATGTTAGTTTAAGTATATTTTAAAAACTATTTGCCCCACTTATCGTCATGTGCTCACTATAATATCGAGACAGATATTGCGATCTTGATAATATGGTTATCTCACGTGGCTGTTCTTGTGCCGTCAGGTGGCGCGCCGCTGGGGAAAGAGAAAAAACAAGCCTAAGATGAACTACGAGAAGCTGAGTCGAGGCCTGCGCTACTACTACGACAAGAACATCATCCACAAGACTTCAGGGAAACGCTACGTGTACCGCTTCGTCTGCGACCTGCAGACCCTGCTGGGATACACGGTGGAGGAGCTGCATGGCATGCTGGGAGTGCAGCCGGACACCGAGGACTGAAGCGGCGGCGGGAAACCTGGCGTCACGTCCAGACCTCAGAGAAGGTCTCTGTTTGAGGAGAACGGCCGGTTCGGTCGACGCACGCTTCTCGCTGCGGTTCTTCGGTCAGCCGAGCGTTGAACACACTTTAAAACACTGGATCTGATCTTTTGACACTGTGTTCACTGAACCAGACCATTCCTGTAATAATGTAGATTCACCAAGAGAAGGAAGAGAGTTGATTTTTCCAAGCACACGGCTGGGATTGCCTTATCTGTGATTAGCGCTCGCGATGCCTTGGGAGAGTTTCTGATCGATTGATTTATTGAATCACTTCTGGTGGCCTTTCTAATGCAGAGACTGAGCATTATTAACTTTGTTTTAACTCTTTCCCTGCCTCTTTTCGCTGCTATACGCTAGGGGGCGCTGTTACGGACCTCCTGAATGAGTCTAGAAAGCGTTGATCAAAAACACAGGCGAGGACGACGCAGAACAAGCGATCTCATATGTATGCATATGAAAAATAATGAACACTAACCGCATGTTAATGAAAACTGCCTAATGTTACCGAGTGAAATGTGGATCCAGAAAGTGGTAAAGGCTTGTGAAGCTCTGATGGAAGCCATCTACTGCATCTTTGCTTTGATAATATTACTAAATATGATCCAGATGTAGTATTTGATTAAAAATGCGATTTTTCTCTGCTTTTTGCTCAAAATGTTGCTTTTTTTATGAAACCTACCTACATTCAAAGTGTTGATTTAAAAAAAATCAATGCTTGAAGCAGGAATATTTTTATGTCGATGTGTTGTATGTTCAGATATTCATGCACCAAAATATTCTGGGGGCCATGAAATTTTAGTGAAAGCCAGAAAAATCAAAAACGCTGGTGGGGAAAGAGTTAATATTGATTTGGTCCAGGATTTGTAGTTTTCCTGTATATTTTGTGAGTGTTTCAGTAGAAACCGCTGATCTTCTGTGTGTTTATTGGAGGATAGCTGGTCTATGGAGGGATTTCGTATCGTTGCTTGTTTTCACTCAGGCCAAAGGGACGTGGAGGTTTCACGTCTGAATGTTTACGTTTACCAAAGCTACGAGATGCGGTTAACCTGCGGCCGTTGCTGTAATCTGCTTTCGTTTCGCACATCGATGACTGATTGTCTCGCTCTGATCTCGCAGGGAATGACTTTCAGGATCAGAACAACTGTATATTTCTGCTGTATATTTACTCCAGACTTCTACACTCTACATCTGCATTACTGTACAGATGCAGGACTATTATTATTATCATAATTTATACAGAAACCGTGTGATTATTCATCACTGTGTCCTTATGTTTGTACGAGTTTGTTTGTATCTAAGTGAGTTTGTTTGTATTTTAATCGTTTTCTATATTCAGGTCTATTTTGCAGATGAATATGAAAAGAGTTTTATTGATCCATTCAAGTGTTTTCAAGAGTATCTCTTTATTATCAAGCCTTTATTAGTCAAAGCAGTGCTGTTTGTGCTGAACATCACAGTGATTTTACACCGGTGGAAATATGTTCATCAGAATCTGTGTGTGTTTGAGAGCCGTTTGACTCATGAGAATCTGTCCAGACATGCATCTTTATCATGAAAACACTGCCAACAGTTTAATATCTCTGTGAAAATCAACAAATAAATTCTCTTTAAATGACGTGTGGAGCTGGTTTCTCTCGGAGTGTGTGTGTTTGAGATGTCCAGGCACAACAATATATATACAATATATGACTCCAAGCAGTCTAATAATAAGTTTCCAAACTAAATCTATTTTAGTCTATGAAGGCTCATAGTTTCTGTACACTGTAGGATTCCTACATTTTAAGAGCACTGTTGTATTTTATTCATTCCAATAGTTTTTCTAGATCTAGAAATCACTCTTTTGAAATCAAACTTCTTCATTTATGCTCATTTTCCATGGCTGTGAATCCTGGTTCTTCAATGAAAAACAAAGTGGATTAAACATGTTATTTTTAGTTGTTTTAGCTTATTTTTAAGCTTGTTTTAAGTCATCTTGAGGCCCCTAGTGGACCCCGGACCCCTGGTTGAGAAGCTGCATTAGTGACTCACAGAAGCTTGTGGTTGTGTGTGTTTAACCCGCAGCTCTCAGACATTAAACACACACACACACACAGCTGAGTCAACACTCCTAATAGAAACTCAACCGGTGCTCTTCATACACAGCTGTCCTCCGCATACGGCCGGAAACACACACACACTTCACTGATTTGTGTGTGTGTGTGTGTTATTGTATGCTCCTCCTGTGAAGAGCTAATAGCCAATTACAAACATCATGAGAGATGATTTATTACCAGACAAACACAGAATGAGCTAATCTGAGACGGGAAAGAATCAGGAACCAAACTGATTATTACCTGTTCAGTAACCAGTTCTGTGGCATATTTAACTAAATCTAACAATAGAGCTTTTCACAAAATCTCAACTAAACTAGACTGCTCATTCTTCATTATCCACCTTTTTTTTTCCTGGGCATTTCCAGTCTCTGGTGTTCATTTCTGAGCCGATAACCCTGCTGAAAAAAACTCTGTCACAAAATTTGTAATGGTTTTACTGGTTATAATGGGACTTGTATTGGTTTTAATGGAAACTGTAATGGACCCTGTGGGTCTCTACTGGTAATTGGTCGCTTTCTATTGGTGGCTTGTTAAAAACAATCAATCTTAATGGAATATGTCCCAAAACACACAGAAAACCATTTTTTAATTGGTTTTAATGGTTAAAAGTAGATGGTTTGCAATGGTATTTGTATTGGAAACCATTAGGATTTTCAGTGATGGTACTATTGTTTTTTTCAGCCGGGAATATAATGTTAAACATATTTTAAAAAGCACGTATTGATATATATTGATGCGTAAGGTCGTAAAGATGAGTGCAGATGATTATCCTGTACCTGTAGGTATATAACTGAATTCACACTTTAACTAGTTTAACCCTGGGTCATTCTAAACCCGGGTATCTTGCTGCTGATCATAATTTACACCGGGCTAACAATTAATCCTAGGTTAGAACATGTTCTAATTTGCATATTTGAGGTGTTAGACTCAGTGATTGGATTGGACTCAGTGGTCAGACATGTAAATGAAGGTATAAAATGAAGTAAATGAAGGTAGAAAAATAAAACACTAGCCTATTTTAATTTTTTGGGTGAATTATTCCTTTAATGTTAATAAAACACCAAAACACAAAGAGAAAAATCACTCACTATTCTTGACTAAAAAACTTTAATACAGTTGTTTTAATAGGAATCAATCTATACAGTGTTTTATTTTTATATTTGTTCATACAGTTTCATTGAATGCTCTGCTAAATACACCTATTGTACCTGAAAATAAAGCACTGTTTGTTTTATTTGTATATTATGTGTATTTGTAATGTGTATCTTTGCTCTCATTTTTTAATAACAAAGATAAAATAATGACAACGAGTTTTATCTTCACCCACTTTTATCTTCACATATCCGCCATACTTTTTTATATTTGGTTAAGTTGAAAGGCTTTGTCTTTATAATAGGGAAATTAGTTTGGCTGCACTGCTCAAACAACTTGCAAAATAGAAAAACCAACCTGACAAAGAATCGTGATAAGATACTGAATCGTGATATTTCTAAAAACATCATGATATTTTTGCCATATCGCCCACCCCTAGCCGAGGGGGACCAAACCTACACTCCTTATAGGAGTAAAGCACTTAAGGCGTAATTAAATGCGTTGCATTCTTATTTTGGACTCATCTGAAAATCTCCTTTAAAGTTGTCCAAATTAAGTTTTTAGCAATGCATATTACTAATCAGAAATTAAGTATTAATATATTTACGGTAGGAAATTTACTAAATATCTTCATGGAACATGATCTTTACTAATGATTTTTTGCACAAAAGAAAAATTTATAATTTTGAGCCATGCAATGTGTTGTTGGCTATTGCTACAAATATACCTGTGTTACTCATGACTGCTTCTGTGCTCCAGGGTCACATTTGTTCTGTGAAACATAAAACAAGATATTTTGAAAAATGTCCCTTAAAATATATTTTAAAGTCAATGGAGTCTAGTATTCTTCAATTGATCTTTTTTTGTGTTAAATTCTGTATAAGTCATACAGTTTTGAAATAACATAGGAGTAAATAGATGTGTGTTTTTGGGTGAACTATCCCTTCAATGAACGACTGTAGAGTCATCACACACAAAACACACACCGCTGCATCTCTACTGTACTCTACTGTACATTAGAATGACTCAAGAGTGATTCTGAGTCAGCCAGTTCTGGTTCAAGCTCACTGTGCTTGAGTGTCATTAATATATGAGTGTGGTATGTGATCAGACAAACACACACACACACACACAGTCTTATTGGGCTTTTCCCTGTAATGTAATAAAGGCCAGTCATTACAGCAGTTTGACGTCATGCTGTCATGGCAACCAGCCTGCGTTTCATTAAAACACTGCAGCAAGTGCCTGCGAGACTTTATGTCTTTACTTCATTGAGCAGGAAAACAGTTCATTATTACAGACAAATCTGACATCAGCTGCAGAAACATTAAAAAAGAACAATTTGTTTGTGCAAAACTACTTATAAAAAACATTAAACATGCCTATATTGTATCATACATTATATATATATATATATCACTTTCTGACACGACAAGAGTCCAATCGAGCCGCGAGTTCTTCCATTAAATCTTCATTAACCGACAGCAACACAAAACTGACCAGAGCTGCTCCAGTGTACTGGATATAGCCCAAAACTTTCAGATGGCACACTGCTCATTTCTCCGTCACTGCAAGCTACCAAAACCACACATGAAATCACTTAACGCACGGGAGACACGTGTTTGTGTGGCAGAGCAGCTAGTAGACAACTAGTTGTCCAGTCCTGTTCACACAGCACCTGTTTTTTGAGAATGTGTTTGTGAGTCCTGAAAATTTACAGGTGTGAGTTCGGTTACAGAATGCAGTTGACACACCCGTAAATAATTGAACTGTGTGTGAACATAACCATATTAAGGACTCAAATACAGGACTGACAACCGTATTCTGCTGCTGTGTGAACGTGGCTTTATATTCATTCCTATATATTATTGTAACGGCTGGGTAAAAAAATGTTGATGTCTCGATTCTCATTTTTATGAAACAATATTGATTCTTAAATCCCAAGAATCGATTAGTCTAACCTGTTTCAGTTAAAAATGGAACTTGGTGTTTGGTGATGAGTTTTTGGCTCAAGGTCTGTATTTAAAGTCACACCAGAGGAGTTCAGCTGGGATCAGGACTTGTCTTTCTGCAGACCAGTCAAGTTCTTCCACACTGACTCAATCAACCATGTGTTTTTGAACCGTGTCTTATACACAGAGACACTGTCATGTTAGAATAGAAAAGGGTTCTGTCCAAACTGTTGCTATAAAAATAAAAACACACAATTCTCTAGAATATCATTATATGCTTAAACATTAAGATTTGTACTCATAGAAATTACTAAAGTAGTCAAACCTGTTCATTAGAAGGGGGTGACCCAATACTTTGAACAATATACTGTATATATCACAAGGGTAATTTTTTTTAAATTGAGATTTATACATCATTGTTTATACATCAATGAATAAATAATCTTTCCACTGATGTATGGTTTGTTAGGATAGGACAATATTTGTCTGAGATACAACTATTTGAAAATCTGGAATCTGAGGGTGCAAAAAAATCTAAATATTGAGAAAATCTCCTTTAAAGTTGTTCAAATTAAGTTCTTAGCAATGCATATTACTAATCAAAAATTAAGTTTTGATATATTTACGGTAGGAAATTTACTAAATATCTTCATGGAACATGATCTTTACTTAATATCCTAATGATTTTTGTCATAAAAGAAAAAATTATAATTTTGACCCATACAGAGTATTGTTGGCTATTGCTACAAATATACCTGTGTTACTCATGACTGCTTTTGTGCTCCAGGGTCACATATCGCAATAAGCATTGTGCTTTGGTACTTTTAATATAAAAGAAAGTCTCAGATTTCAAATTCTGTCCATTGTATTGCAGTATTCAAACAATGAATGCTGTTTTTTTGACGCTGTTTAATCTGGAGTGACAGATCGCTGTAGCGCCTCAGTTCAACAGATGTGGCAAGATGCTTCAAGATGCTTCAAGAAACCTTCCTGCAAAGCTACAGTGCTGTTCAAAGTTTTAGGCACTTGTGTAAAAATGCAGTAATGAGGATGCTGTCAACATCAACATTTGGTGTGAGCATCCTTTGTGTTTTTGTCCTCAGTGCATCTGAGCAGAGTTTCTCAGGAGCTTTGCAGGAAGGTTTCTTGAAGCGTCTTGGAGAGACAGTTCTTCTGGATTTAGTCTGTCTCAGTTTGTTCTGTTTCTTCATGTCATTCCAGACAGACTGGATGATGATCAGATCAGATCTCTGTGTGGAGCACAAAAATCTCACTGGATTATTACAATTAATGGCCAAATGAATGTTTGGAAATGTAAACTGATATTTCCTACTGACACACTCCAGCAAAAGATAGAAATAACTGACTTAAAACCTTTTTTCAGCTGCACAAAAACCAACATGTGTGTGTGTGTGTATTGAGGGTGGCCTATAGAGAATATTTGAACAGTGTATGCATTCCCTGGGAATCGAACCTATAAGCTCAGTTGCAAGTGCATGCTGTACAGTTTGAGCTGCAGCACTGATTTGTGCCCGAGTCAGATTCACACATTCTTCTGGAAGCACACAAGAGCAGTGCCGATCCTCTCGCAGGTATCTGCATGAATCCGCCTCCGCTGAACACCCACGCATACACATTATCAGCGCAGGACCTGCTAAACCAGCCTCCGAGACACAAACAAAGAGTCAATGATTGACAGCACCAGCCTGCTGATGTTTCTTGGGAAACGTCTTGCTGGAGCGTCACTTACGGTCAGCGCTGGGCTGAGGGAGGCGTCGAGCTGCTCGGCACCTCCTCCTGTAAACCGGCTCGTTCTGGTCTGAGACTGAACACAAGAACAATCCAGCCAGCACTTGACTTGATCCCTCCAGCGTCAGAGCTGGCTGGTTTTGAGCTCAGCACAGTTTGTGCGTTTTTTTTTTTTTTTTTTTTGTCAGACAGGAAACTTGTCGTTGCATTCACACAATCACAGGACGGCCTTGAAGTCACAGTAATCCTAATGTGAACTTCCTCTGTTCAGATATGATATGCACAACAGCGAAACTCTGAAAACCACAATGCCGCGTTGCTTCGAGAACATTTACGCAATCCCACACACATGCAAATTTCCCGCGGCGGGGGGTTTGTTGCGTGTTGAAACTGCTTCAGTGCTGTCTGATTGTGACGCATGTGAATGTGCTTACTGAGTCAATCAGCATTCACACTGATATGAACTAGGCCGCTCTTTGACGGCTGTTTGGGTTAATTATTTATCAGAGATAACCTGTGAGGTCTAGTAATAGAGCGCTAGTCAGCGATGGGCAAACACAGACAGACACACCTGCGTTTATGACACACGGCAGCTGCTGCATGTGAAGAACTCACTCATGAACATCCTTTACCTATTAAGATGAGGTGCAGTGTGTGTGTGTGTGTGTGACACATCAGCACAGGGATTTCCCCACAACACTTCACTAACTCAACTATCACCATTACTAATGCTCATACATACTGCCCAGAGGCAGTTAAAGCAGATTGTGTTACTCTTCTGGTAGATATAAGCATGCCAACAGTTTAACTAACTTTTACTAACTTACTAAGCAAGATTTCTCCCCTTAAAGGTACAATATGTAAGATTTTCGTAAAAAAAAAAAATCCAAAAACTACTTGCAGTGTTATATATTTAATGCAGTTGTGTATTTATGTTAACCCAAAAGTTCCCAAGGATTTGTAAATCAAATCTAATTTTAAATAATGACTCGTCCCTGGTCATTGTCGACGCATGATTAATGACGTAATATCCGCTTATCCCAAGTTTCCGCTTGTATGGCAACCTCTAGGCGAAAACTTACATATTTTACCTTTAAACTTTTAACCTAGCCTAACAACGACCCGAACACCCAGCAACACAGAAACCTTAGCAACCACTCACAACACCCTAGTAACCAACCAGAACACTATAGCAACCACCTAACAACAACCCAGAAACCTTAGCAACCACCCACAATGCCCTAGCAATGATCTAATAAACACCCAGAATGCTCTAACATCTAACAGCTTAGCTACCACTCACAACACCCTAGCAACCACCTAACAACAACCCAGAGCACCCTAGCAACCACCCAGAACATGGACAATTTCAAGTTTTTTCATATGATGCGATTTCAAGTTGTCCTTTCTCTTTGGAGTGTTACAAGCTGTCTGTGCATAGATAAGATCCCTGAAGTTGCAAAGACTAAAGTCTCAAATCCAAAGAGATATTCTTTATAAAAGTTACGACTCGACCACACCCCCCTAAAACATCTCAGTCAAACACGCCCCCACATGTCTACGTCACAATGTGGAAATATTTGCATAATGCCACCCAAATGTTCACGCAAAGAAAGAAGGTGTGGTTTCATTAACAGCAGTAGTGTTGATGATCAGGGAGATGCTGTGTGTTTCTAGGCGAAAGCAAAATAACTTTATTAGGCCTTCAGAAAGTAGATGCATTTAGGAATCACTCAGATTACTTACAACAGAACAGCAATGCATTTTATGGACCGCCGTTTCGTGAACCCCGGAGAGGAGGTAATTCTGACTTTGCTATGACAATCTGGCGCTTCTGAATCAGCGACTGCATGTTTTGTTATTCGTTTAAGTATTTATTAGTGACTGTTTAAGTGTGAGAGAGGGAGAAACAGTCACGCAATAGCGGCTTGTGTGCAAACACATACAAGCATCATCTCTGTGTGTCACGCAACTCTGTTCCCCTCTCGGACTTCAACTGATGATAAAACTAAGCACATTATTTACTGTCTGTCTTTACTATAATTTTGAAAGCTGAAGCTGGCGATTATGGAAAGGGGCGTTACATTTCCGACTCATGCTTGTGGTGTTCGACCAATCACAATGCACTGTGCCAGTTGGCCAATCAGAGCAGACTGCACTTGTCAGAAGTGTTTGAGAGAGGCGGGGCATAGAGGACCTACAATAATGTACAGTATTTGAAAAAAAAAATATTTTTAACAATAAAACGTCAACATATTCTGTTACACCAAATGCACAAAATAATGATCTTTAAAAAAGCATCATATGACCCCTTTAAGATGATAAAATGATATAAATGAACAAAAGCAGCATTAAAGTACTGAACTCAAGAGATTTCCAGCTGTGTAAACGAGTGTGACTGTAAAACTCCATGGGCTTTTCTAACATTGTCTAGTTATGAAATGCTGTAAAATGTCATTGTGTAGAACATGTGAACGTGTTTATTACACAGATACAGAAGTGGATCTGAGCAGAGCATGATCAGACACATTCATCAGTGTGTGTGTGTGTGTGTGTGTGTGTGTGTAAGGGTGCGTCTCATATCAAGCGCTGGTCCATGCTGATGGTTGTGGAACTCTGGAATTCCTCTTTCAGTTCAGAACTAGCTGACACACGCAGACTGGAGTTAGCACAAGTGTGTGTGTGTGTGTGTGTGTGTGTTTGTTTGTGTGTGTGTGTGTGCATGCTTGTCTGTGTGTGTGTGTGTGTCCGTGCGTGCATGTGTGTGTTTGTGTGTGTATGTGTGCGTGCTTGTCTGTGTGTGTGTCCATGTGTGCATGTGGGTGTGTTTGTTTGTCTGTGTGTGTGTGTGTGCGTGTGTGTGAGTGAGTGAGTGTTTGTCTGTGTTGGAGGCGCTTGATTAGCAGAGCGGCAGGGCGTGGGAAGACCTGTGATCTTTGACAGGGACACACTGTGAGATTCTCACCGCTCCCCGCTGAACGTCTTCACACTCGCACCATCATCGTGAAACATGGCACTGAATATTCAGCTGTGAAACACACTCATTCAGCAGACAGATGAAGGAGAAAACGAGGCCTCAGGCGGGAAGATCATCAGATAAAATACATTCATGCTGATTCACACTAGCGTTATGAAGCGTCTCTGAATGAGCAAACCTAACCAGGAAAAGTTTGGAATGATGGAATTGTGCATGACATATTTAAACAACTTTTATTGAGCATTCCCTGCTTTTGTTCACATGTTTTGTTTGCGCGATTATTAGAGTGGTAAATATAATATAACGCAGTCCTTAATTTAATTTATACATATAATTTTATCAAAATTAAATAAAATATCCCTATAATAAATTATGAAATAAGAAACGGCACCAAAAACTGTGATAAAATGATTTAAATGTTAATAACAACATTATTATGTGTCTTTATTTTCGTTTTAGCTCTCACTGCTTTTGTTAAAATATATTTGCTAAAGATCCATTTTTAATATACAATTAAAATTATAATAAATATTCCTATAATAAATTATGTAATAAGAAATGGCAAAATACAATGATTTAAATATTTTAATAATAAAATAGCCAAGAATATATCAGTTTCAGTTTTATTTCAGCAGAACTTGACCTAGTTGCTGCTTCTTGTAATTAATGGTTGTGGCGCCACCCCGTGTCCAAACTCAGAAACACAATTCACTTAAACTAAATAAAGACATTCACATCACACCAACATAAAACAACATCACATCTTTAATGCAAAAATGCAAACTAGTGTACAGTGCTTTCTTCATGTGTAGAGGTTGCTCTGAATCTCGCTGACTCGCGTGATCTTCTGCAGCACGTCTGTGCTGAGACTCGGATCCAGCTGCAATCAAGAGACAGAGCCTGAGTCCTGTGAGACGTGAAGCAAAGAAGCTCAGAGAAGCTCAGAGAAGCTCACTCACCTTCAGCACTGCGCTCAAAGCTGCTCTGTACGTCTGCATACTGAGAGAGTCCGGCTGCAGAACATCACTGTAGCACTGATAGAGAACAGCTGCGATCCGCTGAACCTGACAGTGACTGAGAACTGTGCACACACACACACACACACACACACACACACACACAAGCGCGCATGCATGCAAACAGATACACACACACACACACACACACACACACGCATGTACAAACACACACACACACACACACATTTATGGTATTCATTAGTAGTTGTTGATTACTGTTGTCTATTTTTTGTTAATAAAATCTATTTTATTACACTTGTGTTGATAATGCAGTAAAGGTTCTACAAGTTAGATCTCCCACCCATCTTTCTTATGTGATGTACTCATAACAACATCTTAAGTGACATGTGATCCAAAAATCATAACGTCATCTGTGACGTGAGCAACCATCACTATTTCGCCCCTAGGTTGGCGAAAGCAAAATTCACTACACTACGTATATGGAATAACCATTTTATGAAAGCAATAAGCCCAGTGAAGCCGTGGTTTACAGTGAATTTATAACCGCTAAGGGGGTTATGAATTCACTGTAAACCACAGCTTCTTGGGGCTTATTGCTTTATTATACGGGGCAGTCGTGGCCTAATGGATAGAGAGTCGGACTTGTAACCCGAAGGTTGTGGGTTCGAATCTCAGGTCCGGCAGGGATTGTAGGTGGGGTGAGTGAATAACCAGCACTCTCTCCACCCTCAATACCACGACTGAGGTGAGACCCTTGAGCAAGGCACTGAACCCCCAACTGCTCCCTGGGCGCCGCAGCAATGGCTGCTCACTGCTCCGGGTGTATGTTCACTAATGTGTGCATGCACTTGGATGGGTTAAATGCAGAGCACAAATTCCGAGTATGGGTCACTATACTTGGCCACACACCATTTCCTTTTCCCTTATAAATGATTAAATAAGTGATTTATAGTGTGTGAGTGATCATCAGTACCTGCCGCAGCCAGTCCGGTGCTGATGTTGGGCTGCTCAAGGGCCGGACTCGCGACGGGGCCTGTGTGTTTGCTGGTCCTCAGAGAGCGCAGGAAGGGCACACTGCTCTCACTCAGGTAGTCTGATGTCTTATATTCAGCTACACTGCAGTCAGAGAGAACGGTCACTGTCAGATCCCTCGTCTGAACGCATCCCAACACCTGCAGATGAACACAACACGCATGAGCCACCAATCCATCACGCTCAGACGACTAATCGCTCTCTCTGTGTTAGTGCTTCACCTTCTCTGTCCACTGGAACTGCTGATCTTCAGCCACGTAACAGGAGCACTGGCATATCAGCACCTGCATGCATTCAACACACTCACTCTATCAGCACAGCTTTTGTGTTTCTTTCTGGAGCTGATCTGAGCTCATACACCTCCATTTCTGAGCCAATATGTGAGCCAGATTTTTTAAAATTTATATGCATAATCTGAAAGCTGAATAAATAAGCTTTCCATTGATGTATGGTTTGTTATGATAGGACAATATTTGGCGGAGATGCAACTATTTGACAATCTGGAATCTGAGGGTTCAAAAAAATCTAAATATTGAGAAAATCTCCTTTAAAGTTGTTCAAATGAAGTTCTTAGCAATGCATATTACTAATCAAAAATGAAGTTTTGATATATTTGCAATAGGACATTTACTAAATATCTTCATGGAACATGATCTTTACTTAATATCCTAATGATTTTTGGCATAAAAGAAAAATGTATATTTTCTATGATTATGAACAGTGTTGGGTGTAACGCGTTACTAAGTAACGCGTTACTGTAATTAAATTACTTATCCACTGAAAAAGTAAAGTAAGGGATTACTGTTCATTTTTAGGTAATTTAATTACAGTTACTTATAAAGTACTTGCGTTACATACAGTAAATAATTTCAACAGTTCTAAAAGCAATATTGAATTTGAAATCTAAATTTACCGTCTAAAGATATTGAATACAACGGCTTTAACCCTCCGCGTGCGGGTGCGTTCACTTTCAGATTTTCCTGATTCACAGAGAAACCTTAAATACTCAAATCAGGGCCGGCACCAAGAGGGGGCATTCGCGGGCAGAGTTACGGTGCCCCCCACTTTCCATCCTCTCCCCTTCATGCTGAACGTGATCGTTTCGAAAGCGAAAGTGAAACCGGTAAAACAGCGCACATAAGAAAGCGATTGCACGCTTTAGCGAGCGTCAGAAACTGCACGCAATCACAGATTGCACGCTTAACCACACACACACACACAAAACGTGATTTGTGCCCCCCCCCCCCAGAAATTCAAATGCCCCTCTGATGGAGGTGCCCTGGCGCCGGCTCTGACTCAGATACATATAAGACTAAAATCAATAGAATCTAAAAATCTTGAAGTGTCTACTTGACACTTGAACGAATTCAAATTAAAAACTAATGTTTCTGATTATGCAATCCGTATGAAACTTAAGCAAGGTACACTCTTTCCCGTGTCTGAGCTCATTATATGCAGTCACCTGCGCGCATATGCCCTCACCTAGATACAAAAAAAAATGTAAAATATTAAGAAAAAAAAAAAAAAATCATCTAATATTCATCATTTTTGAAAGAAGACCTGCTATGAGAAATTTACCTCATAAGAACAGCGCGATCTGACATTATTCAGCAGAGAAGATCATTTCTGTAATTTATTCTTTCCTACATTAGTTAACGTGTTATTTTGACATAAACCTGTACAGATTTTACTAGTTGGGCTTTTCCTGAACCTCTTGCCAAACTGAAATGTATTGTTTAACTTTTAAGCCTTTTTGTTATTCAGATATTTTGCAGAGTATTTCTATTTGTTAACCAAAGGTGGTTAAATTTTTTTCATAAAAATGTTTAAGTCTTACAGTTGTTTTAAAGCTAAAAGGCTAAACTATTCTATGTTTGACTCGAATTGAAAGAATATAGAGTTTAATTTATATTAAGGTTTATAGGGATTTTAAGATGTAGCCTAATTAGCGATTTGAATAATTAAGTTACTTATTGAGTAACTAAGTTACTTTTCAGATAGAGTAATTAGTAAAGTAATTTAAATACAATATTGATGAAGTAATTAGTAACTGTAATTAATTACTTTTTGAAAGTAACTTACCCAACACTGATTATGAAACATCTCCATGTTTATTAGAGAGGTGGGAGGGTCTGTTTTGTTGCAGAGGTCACATGCACTGTATGCATGCATGGTGTATTATCATTCAGATTGATACTATAACACAGTTTTACTACAAATTCCATGGTGAAGCTATGGCTAGTATAGCAAAACAATGGTTAATGTTAATATCACAGCATAATGTTTATAAACCAATTATAATTAAGTTGCTTAAACAACTATAAACAAAACGGCATCATGTATGTATGCATAGTTTAATACAAAGGACTGAAAACCAATCACAAAGAGTACTTTCTAATTTAAAAGCATGAGATGCAGAGGGATGGGGAAAAACCGCCATAAAGTCTTGAGACATGTTTTTTAAAAGTTGAACTTGCATTAATTTTACAGGCTTTCTAAACATGCAGCTCTCTAACGGTGATAAGTCCCTCTATGCTATGTGATAAATATGCGTTCTGTGTGAACGGCTTGTTTCAGTTTTGACGTAAACAACATCTCTGCATTGATGTTCTGTGAACAATGAACAACGCAGCAGCGCTGCATCTAGTGGCTTTAACTGGATAGACTTAAAAAAGCATTCTAATGCAACGACACTTACATCGTCATCGATAAGGCTGCCTGATGCACACCTAAAATTCAAATGCAATGTTTTTGCATTTAAATGTGTATTTTTTTTTTTACAGCCCTAGAATAGGGTTTTAGTTATGGATAATAAATGAACGCTGTTCCTCACCGACGGGCTGTGCTTCTGCTGGTACAGGACGCAGGATGGCTCTCCGGGGCCCGGGGCCGTGTCCGGCCGTCCTGATCCGTGGCTCCGCTCGTTCCACAGCGAGACCCACGCGACCGCCGTCCAGTCGCTGGAGCTCAGCACATATGCCGAGATGAACCCTGAAACACACCAGAGCGGCGGCTCAGACCAGGTCTGTGGAGACTAGAGTCAATCTGACTCTGCTGCAGCCTAGAATTAAACTCCTGGTTTCGTCTGGCCAGAGGAGAACGACACTATTTGCCTGTTTAATACTGTAACGCTGCTTTGACACAATCTGCATTGTAAGAAGCGCTATATAAAGGTGATTTGACTTGAGTCTGACGGCTCACCGGTGGCATTCGGACCCACAGCGATGATCAGATCCGAACACGACACAGATCCGCCGTCTGTCTGCGAGAGCCAATGAACATCAACAGACCTGAGAGAAAACAAAGATCTGATCAGACTACTATAACCCTACACTATATCCAACTTATATATATTAATGGTATAATATATATAACGGTAGTGTGAGTGTGTGTATATACACACACACACACACACACACACACACTACCGTTCAGAAGTTTGGGATAAGTACGATTTTTAATGTTTTATTAAGGAATTCTCTTCTGCTCACTAAGCCTGCACTTATTTGATCCAAAATACAGCATACAGCAAATACAGCTTTGATCACAGGAATAAATTACATTTTACAATATATTCAAATAGAAAGCATTTATTTTAAATAATAAAAATATTTCTGAATTTTACAGTATTTTGGATCAAATGAATGCAGGCTTGATGAGCAGAAGAGACTTCTTTATAAACATTAAAACTCTTACTGTTCTAAAACTTCTGACTGGTACAAATACCCAACTTATATACACTATAAACTATTTTATATTGCATTTCAACTTTATATGTGTTATATCGGACTAATAAGCATCAGAAACACATGCATCTGAACTGAAAGCGAAAGTACCGAGCGATTATTCAGTCTCTAATAAAACTGATGAAGACTGTATCTGAAATGCTACTGATTGACTCTGTTTATTACATTATCAATAAATATGACATGATTTCACCTCTTCTGCTCTATTTCGCGGCGGATCTGCTCATCTTCCTCGTTTTCATTCGTCATATCATCATCCTCTTCAACAGCTCTCGAGTACACCGATAACACTTCACCGAAAAATGTGGCCATATTAGACGATTTATGAGATTAAATCACTCAGTACAACTCAAAGATGCTGTGTAATGAGCGCGACACACACCGGAAGTACTGGCTGCAGCTTTACCGCAGAGGACTTTTATTTTGTTTAGAGTGTGAACATCTGTGGAAAGAAAGAAAGAAAGAAAGAAAGAAAGAAAGAAAGAAAGAAAGAAAGAAAGAAAGAATGAAAGAATGAAAGAAAGAAAGAATGAAAGAAATAAAGAAGACAGAAAGAATGAAAGAAAGAAAGAAAGAAAGAAAGAAAGAATGAAAGAAAGAAAGAAAGAAAGAAAGAAAGAAAGACAGAAAGAAAGAAAGAAAGAAAGAAAGACAGAAAGAAAGAAAGAAAGAAAGAAAGAAAGAAAGAAAGAAAAAAAGACAGAAAGAAAGAATGAAAGAAAGACAGACAGAAAGAAAGAAAGAAAGAAAGAAAGAAAGAAAGAAAGACAGAAAGAAAGAAAGACAGAAAGAAAGAAAGAAAGAAAGAAAGAAAGAAAGACAGAAAGAAAGACAGATAGAAAGAAAGACAGAAAGAAAGAAAGAAAGACAGAAAGAATGAAAGAAAGAAAGAAAGACAGAAAGAAAGGAAGAAAGACAGAAAGAATGAAAGAAAGAAAGATAGAAAGAAAGAAAGAAAGAAAGAGAAAGAAAGACAGAAAGAATGAAAGAAAGAAAGAAAGAAAGAAAGACAGAAAGAATGAAAGAAAGAAAGAAAGAAAGAAAGACAGAAAGAAAGAAAGAAAGAAAGAAAGACAGATAGAAAGAAAGAAAGAAAGAAAGAAAGAAAGAAAGAAAGAAAGAAAGACAGAAAGAATGAAAGAAAGAAAGAAAGAAAGAAAGAAAGATAGAAAGAAAGATAGAAAGAAAGAAAGAAAGAAAGACAGAAAGAAAGAAAGAAAGAAAGAAAGATAGAAAGAAAGAAAGAAAGACAGAAAGAAAGACAGAAAGAAAGAATGAAAGAAAGAAAGAATGAAAGAAAGATAGAAAGAAAGATAGAAAGAAAGAATGAAAGAAAGATAGAAAGAAAGAAAGAAAGAAAGAAAGAAAGAAAGAAAGAAAGAAAGAAAGATAGAAAGAAAGAAAGAAAGAAAGAATGAAAGATAGAAAGAAAGAAAGAAAGAAAGAAAGACAGAAAGAAAGACAGAAAGAAAGAAAGAAAGAAAGAAAGAAAGATAGAAAGAAAGATAGAAAGAAAGAAAGAAAGAAAGAAAGACAGAAAGAAAGAAAGAAAGAATTTGTGAGTGTTGAATCACAATTCGAAAAAAAAATTAATAATCAGTATTGAATTACAGAATTTAATGACAAATAAAATTAATCAGTCACAGTTACTGAGGAAAGTGTGTAATTAAATTACAGTTACTTATGAAAATGTTAACGATTCCAAAGGGAGTTACATCAGATATTTCCCCACACACTCACACATATATATGTATAAATTTCCTCCATAAATTGCAGACTGCTCTAAAATATGAGACAACAATGCTCCAGGAGTTTAGGACACATGCTTATTTGATAACTGTTTTATTTCGGGTTTATGTAAAGGCATTTTTTCCCAAGGCATTGTCAGTGTTTCCTGTCATAACAATGCAAACATTTGATGTCGAAAACAGTGTTATAGCTATTAAACTATATCTTGTTATGGTTTTATATCTGTATTTAACCTTAGAACGATATCAAAATAAAAATATGTGCTAATCAAATTAAATGATTATATTCTTAATTGAAGTGATGAAGTATTCTGAAAGTCTGACAGTCATCATGTAATATTAACCCTGTCTGCTTTACATGTTTGAAAATGATTCACAGTTGAAAACATTAGAAATTTAGAAAAGCAATCATAATCAAATGTAATCAGTTAAATTACTTTATTAAAGTAACTGAAATCGTTACATTACTTATTACATTTTAAATAGAGTCATTTGTAATCTGTAACCTTCTACATTTCCAAAGTAACCTTCCCAACACTGTATATATCATACTAGAATATTCACAGGTTGGTGAAATCTCTCCACTCAGATATCAGATAATCACCTGCAGACCCTGTTGGAAACAAAACAGGTTATAGGCCCTACTAGTTAGTCAGACTAGTTAAAGATGTGTTTTGGAACATGGTTAACCAGTTCTTTTCTTTAGACACTTACTAGTGCTGGGAATGAAACAGACATAAAGATTTAACAGAGCAGCTGCTGACAAACACATCCAGTACAGTTAATAGACCGATGAACCCCGAGAGAGAGAGAGAGACTCGTGGAGAATAAAGCAGGAATTGTGACGAGAAAGCATGACATCTAACTTCACATTGGACACACAGCTTTGAATCATAAGGAATATATACAGAAGCAGAGGCAGACACTATAAACATCAGGTGCTTAGCCCAAATCTAGCTGGTCCAGGGACATTTTTGTCCTCAATTATGTAATTGTTCTCTCTCTGTCTTTCTCAAACAATAACACAAAACATTTTGAGGATGTCAAATTTTGACTCCTGCTTAAAGTCCTCGGGAGTATGAAGTTACACATTACTGATTGCAACAGATTAGACAGGATTTCTGGATTCAGCATATGCTGGTTTGGTGTCAGTGTCCCACATACAGTAATGTGTTTGAGTTTGATATGCAGAGCAAAAAAAAGTTCAACCTTCCAAACCACAGCCACAGTTTACATCAGGAAATACTGACAGATGACCGATCTTGACAACATGACTAACAGTGACCGTTCTGATGACACCAGACAGATAACAAACACTCAAAACAGGTGAAATATATGATTATTTAATACATTTCCTTCTGAATAAACCCAGATCAGTCTATAAACAGACTTCAGTTCAACCGCACACACTTTCACTTCTTCTGTTCATTTGATCTGATTCTGTTCACTTCTTCTGTTCATGTATATTTTGATATAACAAAATATAATATTAAACAAAGATAAAAAGTTAGATAGTTAAATAATTCTCTCAAACAACAAAATGTGGTCAGGACACTAAAGCGATCAGCAGTACATTACATTCGCTACAATAGAAATATGATCAGAGAGTCTGATCTGAGATCAGTAGAGTTTGAGCAGTGAGTCTGATCTGAGATCAGTCTGTTCTGAGATCAGAAGTGTATTCGGTACATCAGAATTGAGATCAGAGAGTCTGATCTGAGATCAGTAGAATTTGAGCAGTGAGTATGATCTGAGATCAGTAGAGTGTGTTCGGTTCATTAGCGTTGTGTCGGTGAGTCTGATCTGAGATCAGTAGAGTTTGAGCAGTGAGTCTGATCTGAGATCAGAAGAGTTTGAGCAGTGAGTCTGATCTGAGATCAGAAGTGTATTAGAATACGGTACATTAGAATTGAGATCAGTGAGTCTGATCTGAGATCAGTAGAGTGTGTTCGGTTCATTAGAGCTGTCATTGGTGAGTCTGATCTGATATCAGTAGAGTGTGTTCGGTTCATTAGAGCTGTCATCTGTGAGTCTGATCTGATATCAGTAGAGTGTGTTCTGTTCATTAGCACTGTGTCAGTGAGTCTGATCTGAGATCAGTAGAGTGTGTTCGGTTCATTAGCGCTGTCATCGGTGAGTCTGATCTGAGATCAGTAGAGTGTGTTCGGTTCACTAGCACTGTGTCAGTGAGTCTGATCTGAGATCAGTAGAGTGTGTTCGGTTCACTAGCACTGTGTCAGTGAGTCTGATCTGAGATCAGTAGAGTGTGTTCGGTTCACTAGCACTGTGTCAGTGAGTCTGATCTGAGATCAGTAGAGTGTGTTCGGTTCACTAGCACTGTGTCAGTGAGTCTGATCTGAGATCAGTAGAGTGTGTTCGGTTCATTAGCGTTCTGTCAGTGAGTCTGATCTGAGATCAGTAGAGTGTATTCGGTTCATTAGCGCTGTGTCGGTGAGTCTGATCTGAGATCAGTAGAGTGTGTTCGGTTCATTAGCGCTGTGTCAGTGAGTCTGATCTGAGATCAGTAGAGTGTGTTCTGTTCATTAGCGCTGTGTCAGTGAGTCTGATCTGAGATCAGTAGAGTGTGTTCTGTTCATTAGCGCTGTGTCAGTGAGTCTGATCTGAGATCAGTAGAGTGTGTTCTGTTCATTAGCGCTGTCATCGGTGAGTCTGATCTGAGATCAGTAGAGTGTGTTCTGTTCATTAGTGCTGTCATCAGTGAGTCTGATCTGAGATCAGTAGAGTGTCATCTGTGAGTCTGATCTGAGATCAGTAGAGTGTGTTCGGTTCATTAACGTTCTGTCAGTGAGTCTGATCTGAGATCAGTAGAGTGTGTTCGGTTCATTAGCGCTGTGTCGGTGAGTCTGATCTGAGATCAGCGCGAGACTCCTTCAGTCTGATGCTGTAAACAAACGCGGAGGCTCCGATACTCGGGCGATATTTATGAAATCTAAAGGATGGAAATAAGGCTTCCGATTTTCACACACAATTATGTTTTATTGTGTGTCTCTGCGGTGTTTGTTTACGCTAGTAAGTTTGATTTGTCTTTCTCTGAGGTGTTTTGATCTCATGATCTGTGAGCATTAGCGGAGCTGCATGCTAACCTGCTAGCTTCCGGTAACGGTATTATCTGTGATTTTACATTAATAGCACATAAACAGAAACTATAAGGAACAGCTCTTGTGTTGTATTAATTTCATGTTCTGAAGCAGGTGATTTAATTAAATACAGTGTGCGAGTGTTTAATGTGTTTCTCAGGTCGGGAAGTTTAGCTCGTATTGTTCTGTTAGCACATTAGCCTCCCTCTTTATCACATTATATCATATTTACTCACGAAAACAACTTCCGAGCAATTCATAACTTATATTTTCTTTTATTTAATTAATTATCACGTACTCCTGTCTTTGTAAATGTTTAATAGTTAATCAAACCTGAATGATCAGCCTTTAACAAACACAAAAGACCAACAATAAAGACTCAAATCATCAGCATCTGAATTCATTATTAAATGTTTTATTTCTTATTTTAAGAAATTCTATAAATCCTTAAATGATATCTATTACATGCTCTGTTACATATAGTGTCCTGTATGTCTGTATTTAAAGGGAGAAAACTAACTAAAGTACCAAAGTGTACTATAGTAATACTATGGTATTGATTGAGGAAATCATGTCTGTTTTACTATGGTTTCAGTGCCATGCTATATAAGCAGAATTAAAGCACCGCAATGTTTTTTCTGTTATTTCTGTGTCTGTGATGCTGTTCTGTGATTCTGTATCTGGATGTCTGACTGATGTACACCTGTGTTTCAGGTGTGTTTGGCGTGTCGGCGATAGACGTGTTCACTCCAGCCGAGCTGTTTGTTGAGAACGGGACCACAGCCACTTTGTCCTGTAGTTTCAAGTCTAGAGAGGTGATCAGTAGTTTAGCGTCAGTGGTGTGGTCTTTCCTTCCGGAGGGAGAAACAGGACAGCCCACTTCAGTAAGAGTCCTTCATCTCCACTGCACTGATGTTCATGTATGATATCAGGCAGCATGTCATCATTACGTATGTTTTTCCTCCGCAGTTCTTCTATTACTCCAGTGGGAAGCCGTTTCCAGGTTCGCTGCCACAGTTTAAGTCTCGTGTGGAATGGGCCGGAGACATGAACAAGAAGGACGTGTCGATCCGTGTGATCCAGATGCAGTTCAAGGACAACGGGACGTTCAGTTGCGACGTGAAGAATCCTCCAGACATCTCCGGACAGGTGTCCATCACTAAAGTCAGAGTGGTCATGAAAGGTGAGCATCATCATCTGAAACATCCTGCGACTTATATGTGACCCTGGGTCACAAAACCAGTCATCATCTGAAAGCTGAATAAATAAGCTTTCCTTTAATGTACAGTTGTGCTCATCAGTTTACATACCCCCTGCAGAATGTGCAAAATGTTAAAAATTGAAACTAAATAAGAGGGATCATAAAAATGGCATGTTATTTTTTTATTTAGTACTGTCTTGAATAAGCTATTTCACATAACAGATGTTAACATATACTCCACAAGACAAAATAATAACTGAATTTATAAAAATGACCCCATTCAAAAGTTTTGAATCTTAATACTGTGTCGTTTCCTGGATGATCCACGACTGTTTTTATATTTTGTGATAGTTGTTCATAAGTCCCTCGTTGGTCCTGAGCAGTTAAATTGCCTGCTGTTCTTCAGAAAAATCCCCCAGCTCCTGTTATTTAATACTGTCCTATTCAGGACAGTATTAAATAAAAAATAACATACAATTTTCATGATCCCTCTTATTTAGTTAAAATTATTAACATTTTGCCCATTCTGCAAGGGGTATGTAAACTTATGTGGTTTGTTAGAATAGGACATGAGCATGTTTGTCTGTGTTCAGAGGCTCTTCCTCAGACCAGTGCAGCGGTGATCGTGGGTGGCGTGATCGGAGCCGTGATCGGCATCATCATCATCGCTGTGGTCACGTACTTGATCATCAGACGACAGGAGCCCAATCACGACTACGAAGGGTACGTGTCCGTATCTGATGAACTGTGTGTGTAGATATTAGGGCTACGATCGTGGATCGATTCTGAGATCTTCCGAATGGATTCTGAGCTTAGATTTTAACAGCAGATGGCGCTCTACTCTAGTTTTTATTCACACACTCAAATGCTGATGAAGAAGAGCGCTGTAATCTCTCCTCGGCTCAGAATGCTTTTATGACGCCAGATTAATATAAACAGCCCACTGTGAACACCCTTGTGATTCGCTTCAACCTTTTTGAATTTTATGAATGATTATTTTAGGTTCAAGTGTGTGTAAGGATTTGGAAACAAGCAGAGTACGGCTGTTTCTAAAGCATGCAGCGCCACCTGCTGTTCAAAACTAAGCTCAGAATCCACTCCGGAAAGATCCAATGCATTTGGAAAATCTCAGAATCATTTCTCGATTCATGATGCATCGATTTATTTTCCCAGCGCTAGTGGGTAGTGGTGGTGTGGTTTAACCGGTTAACTCTTGTGTGCATGGAGCATGACGTCTGATCTGACACTAAACCAGACTCTGTGTGTTGGTGTGAACACGGATGACTGAACTCACTTTCTGAACTGTCTTACTGACGCACTGAGCACAGGTAAAGGCTTAGTGTTGAGTTTAACCCTGAACAGATGAATCTTACAAACATCTCCGGCTCATATTTCACCACCGAACAAAGCAGAACAAAGTCAATCAAGCTGATTTGAGGGCCGTAAATATATTTCGGTAACACTTTACAACAGGCTTTCATTTGTTAACATTAGTTACCTACATTAGTTAACATGAAATAACACGAAAAAATACTTCTAAGCAAATTATTAATCTTAGTTAATTTCGATATTTACTAATGCATTATTAATAACAAAATGTATACCTGTATATTATTTAATGTTAACATTAACTAACAATGGACAGTTGTATTTTAATTAATTAATGTTAAAGTCTAATACAGTAAAAATGAATTCCTCTTTAATCTTAGTTAATGCGTTAACTGATGTTAACTAATCAGAGCTTATTGTAAAGTGTTATCAAGTTTCTCAGTGTGACATTATCATGAGAATCAACACTTTTTTCCTTAAACTGTCAGTACTTTAATCTGTAGAAAACTAAATATTATTTATTAGTGGTGCATTTATAATGATTTAAATAAGAGAGCTTTATTATAATAATAATAAGCAGTATTGTTTTAGTATCATTGAGATACTATTATAGTTCTTATTATTTTGAATCGTTTTTATTTACTTTTTTCTGTTATCATTTTTATTTTAAAGTTTAGTAATTTTGTGTTTTCTGTAATGTTTAGTCGTTTTTTTGTATATCTGTATAGTTTTTATAATTTTTTCTGTTTTAGTTATTTTTGTTTTAAATAAGAAACGCAAGTAGCTTAAGTTTCTTATTTTATTTTATTTCAAGTAATGAAAATGTATTTTAATGGTTTTACTTTTAGTTTTGTTTAGTTTTAGTTAACTACAATAATTCTGGTAATAATAGTCTAAGACTGATCGTTGTCATTATGAAGAATTGCGGGGTTAAATATGTTTTATTGACATGAAAATAATGTCACAGTGTAAACGTGTGTTGGTTTATTTGTATCTTTAAATTTAAGAACTTAGTGGAGGACACTGAATATATACTAAATATTTTCTAAAAAGCTCTGCAGCACTGTGTGTGTGCTGAAGTTTTGTTCAAAAAACATGTAGTGCATATGGACCCAAATATATGAAGCGGATCACAATAGTCGGGGTTCATGTAAACATCTTTCTGAATCAAATCAGATTAAATTGATTGGGATTGATGAACAGAGCATGTAAACAAATCTACTGTGAACCATAAAATACACTTCATTTGCCGGAACATGATATGTTACGTATTTCTGCTGCTTTGTGTGTGAAATAGGAGGCGTCACATGACTGATGTGTGTCTGCAGTGTTCAGTGTGTCATTAACCCCGTCAGCTCACATCTGCCTGTGTGTGTGTGTGTGTGTGTGTGTCATCTCATCTGTTTGAGGTCCGTGTGTGTTTTGATCAGAGCAGCTGGTGTTGCGGCGTTTGTATCATATTGCTTGTCATCTCTCATCTCATTTGTGCTTGCGTCCATCTCTGTGTGTGTGTGTATGTAGCTGCACCTCGTTAGAGAGTGTGAGCTCACAGAACACTAGAGTGGGGAAGAAAGCGGAGTCTAGCAACGACAACTCACGCTGCTCCAGCCCCTCTGCCCCCGTACAGGTACGAGCCTCCCACAGCCTGAGTGTGAGTATGTGAGAGAGAGAGAAAGAGTGTGTGAGTGAGAGTGTGTGTGTGTGTGTGCGCGAGTGAGTGAGTGAGTGAGTGTGTGTGTGTGTGTGTGTGTGTGAGAGTGCGAGTGAGAGAGAGTGTGTGAGTGAGTGAGTGAGTGTGTGTGTGTGTGTGTGTGTGTGTGTGTGTGTGTGTGTGTGTGTAAGAGAGAGAGTGTGAGTGTGTGAGAGAGAGAGAGAGAGAGAGAGTGTGAGTGTGTGTGTGTGTAAGAGAGAGAGAGAGAGTGTGAGTGTGTGTGTGTGTGTGTGTGTGTGTGTGCATGTGTATGTGGTTTATGAGGACACAAATTTGTATAATGACATGGGTATGACAGAGGTATTACAATATGAAGGTGGTTTATGAGGACACTGCCTATGTCCCTGTAATTCAAAAGGCTTAAAAAACATACTAAATGGTGTTTTTTTTGAAAATCTAAAAATGCACAAAGTTTCCTGTGAGGGCTAAGTTTAGGTGTAGGGTTGGTGTAGGGCAATAGCACATACAGTTTGTTCGGTATAAAAACCATTACGCCTATGGAGAGTCCCCATAAACCACAAAAACCAACATAGGTGTGTGTGTGTGTGTGTGTGTGTGTGTGTGAGTGTGTGTAAGAGAGAGAGAGAGTGTGAGTGAGAGAGTGTGTGTTCCACTCAGTGCTGATGCTGTGTTCACATCAGTTGTGTCTCACTCTCATGTCATTGTGAAGTCGTGTAACTGTTTCTCTGAGTGTTCACACTGATTCAGAACTGAACAGAAAGCCGTGTCTCAGTTCAGAGGCTGAAGAGAGTGTTGTTAGCAGTGCAGTGACCAGCAGAAGTAACATCTGTAAAAGTGATATTCAAGAGTCTGCCTCTGATTGGGACGGCCGTGAATTTAATCTGCTATTCACACCTGAGCATATAGCTCTACACATGCATGTTTTCCACTGAGATTGCAGATGCTGCTGTTGGTTATACAGTACGTGCTCAGTTATTAGAGTAATTAACACTTTTACACAAAAATGTATTAGGATTCAAACACTTCAAACACTCACCTTCAGAAATGCCCAACAACAGCGACACCAACTGGACAGACTCAACAACAACTCTAAATTAAAGATCCCTCAGAAGTCACTGTTTTTAAGGAAGCAAAGTTATGTTATGCTAGTAGAGTGAGTTGTGCTTTTTTTCTAGAGTTAAAATTTTGACAAGTTTAAAAACTCCTCTACAACTTTTTCATTTTAATTGAATAATTCTGTAAAATAATTTAAAATGATTGGTCTTGTTGTAGCAAACAATAGCATCAACAACAATATAAAATAATTAATAAATAATCATTATTGTTAAATACTATATTTTATAACACTTTAGCAATATATTTCCGTATTATTATCTTTTCGTTTTAAAACAAAAAATAATTTGAATGATAGTAATATTTATTTTTGTTGTAATATGATTTTGAATGGGGACACAAACAGGTTTTTTGTCTTTATCTGATATTTCTCCTGAGTGAGTTGTTGACACGCAACACATTTCCCGTGAAAGCGCTTTGTTTTCTGCTGTGTGTGTGTGTTTGTGGAGCTTGAGCGATCACCATCTGCTGTGTTTGTGTAACTCGAGCGTCTGTGTGTGTTTGTGTGTTTCTCTCTCATTGTGTGTGTCTCTGTTCAGGGGCCGGTGATTTACGCCCAGCTCGATCACTCCGGCAGCAAGAACTCCTTCCACAAGATGGAGCCGGTGGTGTACGCAGACATCCGCAAGAACTAGAGCGCCTTGGCACGTGACGGGTCAGACGGGTCAGATGGGTGGGTTAGTGGGTTAGTACTGGACTGGTGACGGCACGTGACCACAGACTCTTTCTTCTGTTTCTGTGTGTGTTTTCATGTCATTGTTAATGTGAGTTTCTCAAGTCAAATAACACAGCTGGATCTCACGCTCCTCATGTCTCACCACTCTAACTAAATAGATTTTGCGTAGAGAAAATCATGTTTTTTTTTTTTATAGCATTATGATATGATCACCACAAACGTCTCTTTACTGGAGTACAGTACTCTTTTACTGTATTACATTCAAAAATACTGTTGTTTTCATTTAAATCACCATAATACCATGATGTATGAATTATTTGGCATTTCATCAAATATTTTGCATAAATATCATGGAAAAATGGACCATGTATTCAATTTTTTTGTACTGACATTTATGTCATATTTCACCACTAAGTCAGTTTGCATAGAGAAAATGAAGCCTTTTGGACCATGAATTGATGTTTTACATGAATGTTTAAAAAAAAATAAAAAATCATGACAATAAGGAAATCCTTAGTGCTTAGTGCTGCTGTTAAAATATTACTGTAATACATTTTAAATCAACAAAAATAGCATGATTCATAAATACAATTCAAGTAATATATATATATTTTTTTTTGTTAATGGTCAAGTGTTCAAGTTTTTTTTCACATCAAATTTCCTTTCTAAAATAACACGAAGGGAATTTTTTTGACAGTGTTTTTGTGACAATTATGACTCTCGTTACTGCATTGAATTAAAATATTACTGTAAGAAAGTGTTTTTTAATCAACATTTAAAACTGCTTAAATGTTTAGCCGTTTTAGTAATATATTTTGAATAGTGATCATGAGAGTTTTGGGGGGAAAATGTGCCTGTGTTTTACATTTATGCAATTTTGAGTTATTTTATTTTCAAATTATTTGTATTTTCAAATGGTCAAGCTTAATGCATTTTCTAAATCAAAATGTGGTTTGTGTAAAGAAAATGAAGCCTGGGGTTTTGGGTTCGGCATAATTTTCATGACAATTAAGAACTTGATTTCATAAGTGTAATAATAATCATTTTTAATCAACATAGAAATACCATTATGTATAAATACTTTCAATTTACATTGTGTATTATTTTTGCGTTATGTGGATTTGCATTGCGATGTTATTTTATTTTTTCACATTAGTTGTCCCAAAGAGAAGTTTTGCATGTGAGCTCTAGCGTGTTTAGTTTGTGTGGTGAGACGTGATGCGCATGTGTTCGTGAGATCGTCTGCGTCTGCATGTAACTGACGTTCTAATCTAGTGATGGGAAGTTCGGATCATTTTACCGACTCGGACCTTTGAGTCTCGTTCAGCAAAATGAACAGTCATTTCATTCATTTTAGCTAAATATAATTAACATGTTACGTGTTACTTCCCTAACGCATCTACTACGCTGATCACACTACAAACAATACAAAACTACAATGCTGTAAGAAACAGAAAAGTTGCATTTGTTGTTTACCTGGGTTTTTAGTCTATGATTAGCTCGTTTGTTCATCATGTGACAGCCCCATAAGCTTAACCAAAGCAGTCTGAGCCGGAAAGAGAATTGATTAGTTCATCTCTCGAGTCTTTCAAGTCGTTCATACTTTTGTCACGTGACAGCATTAGATAGAGAAATTAGTTAATTTACAACCTTCCTTACAAACGGGTGCATAGTTGTTATTATCATTATTATAATTATTATTTACTCTTACAGTTACGTGATGTGTTTCTGGTCTCAAATTGTAGCTTTTTATGTTTAAATGTGTGAATTTCTGTCATGAATGTGGTAATAAAGAATTGGATATTATTATTATTAAAGGGATAGTTCACCCAAAAATTAAAATTCTGTCATCATTTGTTTTGCTGAACACCAAGGAAGATATTTTGATGAAAGTTTGTAACCAGGCTGTTTTGGGGCACCATTGACTTCCATAATAGAATAAAATACAATGGAAGTCAATGGTGCCCCAGAACTGCTCTGTTTCCCACATTCTTCAGAATATCTTCCTTTGTGTTCAGCAGAACAAACACATTCATGCAGGTTTGAAACTACTTGAGGATGAGGAAATGATGACAGAATTTACATTTTTGGGTGAACTATCCCTTTAAGTCTCTTTCCGGCTCAGATTGCACAAGTTAAGTTTATGGGGCTGTCATGTGATGAACGAACAACTCGAAGACTCGAAACAGGTGAACTGATTCCTGTACAGATCCTGTAGGATGTTGCACATGCACGACTGAACTAATCACTTCCTGCGACGACTCGTTCTTCCTGAGTCACATTAAAATGAACGACCCATCACTAAGCTACCAAACAGAGGAGGAGGACGGTTTGCACGTCTCAGCGGTTAGACTAGTTAGCTTGTTAACAAGACCGCACTAATCCTGTTAGCATATGTGTGTAGCAATGCCCAGTCTTCAGTGTTAGTTTAGTCAGCATTTAATGCATCACTGCCATTCGAGTCGAAACACTCCACTTTTATGTCTTAAGTTTTTGTTTTTTTTATTCTTCCTATGTACATTTTATGTGTCATAACTTAAGTTTTGTTTTTATTTCTGACACTTTTGAAGACTATTGAGACCAAAATCATTGATGGATCATTCCTTTGTGTTTCTGATGCTGGAGTTGTTTTATTGAGTTTTTATTTGCCTAGATTATGATTATGTTTTGTACTGCACATTCCATGATGCCTGTCGGTACTGGTTCGATTCTGTACTGCGGTTGCAAATCCTGCACTGTTTCTGATTCAGACTGCAGCACTATCGCGTCACATGATCATGTTAACTGGAACACTTTGGATGAGAGTGCCTTCATCGACTAACGCCTGTTACACACTTCCTGTGTTCTCTTCTTGTTTTATTGGCCTTTTGTATATGAAACAGCCGTAACTGTCTAATTTTATACATGCATATATATAAATATGTCAAACTGAATGAAAGGGTCTGTTTCTTGTGTTTGTGTTTCTGACAGTGTAATGTACGGAAACTCACTGAAGAAACAAATTGAGACTTTTATCTTGCAATTTTTACCTTTTTCTCAGAATTCTGATATAAATTCACAATTTTGAGTTGCGCATTTTTTTTATTTCGGGGTAATATGTCAATTCAAATTTGGAAGAAAAAAGAGATATGAACTAAATATGGTGAATGAATATGAGGGGGAAAAAGTCTTGCGAGGCATAAAAAAGAATCGTGAAATATAAAGAAATATCAAAACCTACAATTGTTAGATATAAACTTGCGATTGTGAGAAAAAAAGTCAGAATTGCGAAACATAAAAATTCTGAATTGCAAGATAAAGAGATGTTTATGAGATGTAAAAAGCTAGAATTGCAAGATAAACTCAATTGTAAGGAAAAAAATATATAATTGAGATATAAACTTGTGATTGCGAGAAAAAGTCATAATTTGCGAAACATAAAGATATAAGAAATAAAAAAACCTACAATTGTCAGAAATAAACTTGCGATTGTGAGAAAAAAGCCAGAATTGCGAGAGAAATAAAAATTCAGAATTGCAAGATATAAACTCATAATTGCGAGAAAATTGTCAGAATTTTGAGATGTTAAAATTGTGAAATAAACTCAATTGTAAGGGAAAAATTCAGAATTGAAAGATAAAAACTTGACCTCAAGAAAAGTCAGAATTGCAAGGCATTAAAAGAACCGCGAGATATAAGAAAAAATATAAAAACCTACAATTGTCAGATATAAACTCACGATTGCGAGAAAAAGTCAGAATTCTGTAATATAAAAAAAAGCACAATTGCAAGAAAAAAAATCTGAATTGAGAGATATAAATGGTGATTGAAAGAAAAAAAGTATTGCAAGGCATAAAAAAAATAGAATTATGTATGTCCTGCAATTCTGACTTTATAACTCACAATTGCAAGTTTATATCTTGCAATTCTGATGAAAAAAGTTGGAACTGTGAAATAAAAAGTCATAATTATCTTTTAAGTTTTTACTGGGATGTAATCAGCACAGTTACTCAAGACTCATTAGGGAATAAACTCTTGTAAACGGTCTAAACATTATTTTTGTAAATTTATTTTACTGGCTATTTCTTAAAAAGAGGTATCTGGTTCAAGCATAATACCACTAGCATAGTAGTTACCGGATATAAGCCTGGTCACCGACAAGCAGGTTAGTTTGGTAGAGGGAAACCTCTTGGTTGAACTAATAACTCAGAGTTTACGCTCAAATGTGAGTATTGGCAGACTTTGAGTATGACTTGGTGTATTTGTATGCATTATGACTGATGTTATCTATTTTACTTTCTTTTATAGAAAGGACTTTTCATCTTGTATATCAGCTCATTTATATCACTATTGGACTTTACTTCACTGTGTTCATTATATGAGCACCTTTGGATCCACTGCACGTCTCCGGGAAACGGAAGTGTGAATCGAGCTTTTTTGGGTTTTTTTTTTATTAAACAAATAACACTCACAGGGGATACAGTCAAAGCAAAAAAAAAAACAACCAGAATACAAAACAGTAATTACCTAAAAAAAAAAAGGGAAATAAAGTTACCATAAACATCTTTTAAAATAAATCATAAATAAAAATAAACTCAAATGAAAAATTACACACAAAATGTCAACTTCAGGAGGTAACCCTTACAACAAAGTCATGATTTTTTTCCATCAATACAGTTGTTTTAACAGCTTTCTTATTAAGTGGTGAGCAGAGACATTCATAAAATAATTTCAAATCAATACAAAAATTGGGCATACAAGCAGTAACTTTACGTTTGTGAAGATGAAATATAATTAACATATCATCCAGCCCCTTTGATCCTGATTCCCAAATCAAAAACAGTAATTACTTTTCAAAACTTAAGTAGTTTGTTGTAAGCTGAGAAAACAAGCCAAGATATTTCTTTCCATAAATCCAGCCGACGTAAGGAAGACCCTATCTAGGATTAACCCACGCAAGGCTGCGGGTCCTGACAACATACCTGGCCGTGTTCTGAGAGACTGTGCTGCACAGCTGACAGATGTCCTAACAGATATCTTCAACACCTCTCTGAGCCAGGCAGTCGTCCCCACGTGTTTCAAATCCACAACAATTATACCGGTACCAAAGAAATCACCTGTGTCCTGTCTAAATGACTACCGTCCCATAGCACTGACTCAAATCACGATGAAGTGCTTTGAGAGGCTAGTCATGCATAACATCAAAACCAGCCTCCCCAACACACTCGACCCGCTCCAGTTTGCATACCGTCCAAACCGCTCTACGGGCGATGCAATTTCCGCCACCTGGCTCTTACCCACCTAGAAAATAAAGACTCCTATGTTAGAATGCTGTTCATTGACTTCAGCTCGGCATTCAACACAAGAATCCCACAACAGCTCATAAATAAGCTAAACCTGCTGGGCCTTAACAATTCCCTTTGTAATTGGATCCTGGACTTTCTAACCGGAAGACCTCAGTCAGTCCGTGTCGGCCACAACACCTCGAGCACTACCACACTGAGCACAGGTGCCCCACAAGGCTGTGTGCTCAGCCCGCTGCTCTTCACACTACTGACCCACGACTGCACTGCCAAGTTCAGCTCCAACCACATCATCAAGTTTGCTGATGACACAACAGTGGTAGGTCTCATCAGCAACAACAATGAAGCGCACTACAGAGAGGAAGTGGCTCAGCTGACTGAATGGTGTGGCACAAACAATCTGTCCCTCAATGTGGAGAAAGGAGGTTGTGATGGACTTCAGAAGAAACTCCGTTGACCACCCCCCACTGACCATCGACAGCAGCACTAAATTCCTGGGGGTGCACATCACAGAGGATCTCACCTGGACCTTTCTCCGCCGGCTGAAAAGAGCACGTCTCCCTCCACCCATCCTCACCACATTCTACAGAGGCACCATTGAGAGTGTGCTGACCAGCGGCATCACTGTCTGGTACGGGAACTGCAGTGCTGCTGACCGCAAGGCCCTCCAGCGGACAGTGAACACAGCTGCAAAGATCATCGGTGCCCCTCTCCCCTCCATCCTGGACATCTTCCTTACACGATGCTCCAGCAAAACCAACAGCATCGTGAAGGACTCCACCCATCCCTCCCACAGTCTCTTCCAGCTCCTACCATCAGGAAGACGGTACCGGAGCATCAGAGCCCGCTCCGCCAGACTGCTCAACAGCTTTTTCCCCCAGGCTGTGAGAGCCCTGAACTCAAACCACCCCACCCCCCTCTGAAACCCCATGCAAACCCCTACCTGCTGAAACATGATAAAGCTCAACTTGAACTTGAGATATGATAGCTATAGTAGTCCTCTTCGTAGGAGCGATTTACGTAGTAGGGTTGTAACGAGACCAGACACCGGAGTGCTGTGAGGTGTGTATTTGTAGCCGTGTTGATGAATGAACAGATGGCGTGCAGGTGTGCTCAATCAATTGCTAAGTTAAACCAGGTGCGTGAGTGCATCGTGACTGGTGGAGAGATGACAGATCCGTGACAGGATAGTACATATGAAGAATTTTATAGTGAAGTTCTTTCATCTTGTTGGGTAACTTGTTAATTCCAGCCCAAATTTTAATAGTAGAAAGAAAAGGGTAATTTAGTTTCCACTTATAAAATGCTTTAGGATGACAACTAAATTTCTTAAGTGTTTTTCTAATCCAGAAATTGTTACATTTAATATTACAAAGCTCCAGACCTTCAATAATTTTTTTTGGGATTTCACATTTTAAAGAACTGTAACAATTTGGGTGAAATGGAATTAATAACCCATTCAAACACTCTGGGCGAGGTATCCACTTCAGAGTCATGAAAATTCTGAATAAGAATAGAAGTTACCATGCTTTTTTTTAACAAATCTAAAACAAAAATTTAACCTTTGGCAAAGACACGCAGCACATTCTGATTATTCCATAGAAAACATCTATGAGGGGAAAATTGTGACAGAAGGCGAGCTTAACTGGGAGTTTATTGCAACTAAAATCGCAAGCTAATAAACATTTTTAACCTCCACATTTTTCAAAGATCAATTTAGGAATATAAAACCATAACAAATTAGGGTCAGCATTCAGGCAACGTTTAATCCAAACAGTTTTTAAAAACTTGATTGAGAGTACTAAAGTCCAAAGCATTCACACCTCCCTCCAAAGTATTTCTAATCAGTGTCTTCCTTTGAACATATTCAGTTTTATTTTTCCACAAGAATTTAAATATCATAGAGTCAATAGATGAACATGTTTTTCAGTCAACATATAAAGACAAAGCTGATTAAACAATCCTAGAAATACCTTCCGCTTTAGATATCAAAGCACGACCATAAATGGATAAGTTTATAATAATTGAAAATATTCTTAGATTTTTGTATCCGTTGCGAGAAATTATCTACAATTCTATCAGTCTGAGATGAAACATTTTGACCTCAATACCTTCTGTCTGATCTTTGTCCAGACTGTGAACAGGCATAATCACAAACTGAGGAGAAACACCATTAACCAAAGACACATTGCTATTAATATTTTTGTAAAAAGTCTGTACTATTTTAATGAAAGAATGTCCAAAACCAAACCTACGCAAAGATTCAAACATAAACTCGTGTTCGACCGTATCAAAGGCCTTATAAAAGTCTAAAAATAAAATAATTGCTTTATCGTTTATCAATTCCTTACCGTGTAAAATATCTAACACTAACCGTATATTATTTGCTATGCCTTTCATAAAGCCAGACTGGGAAACAGAAACTATTTCTTCTAAACATGGTTTCAGCCTGTTTGCATAAAGGGAAGCTAACAAATTATCATCTGAATTAAGTAATCGGCCAATTATCTAAATACAGGGAATCTTTGTTGGGTTTTGGAATTAAAGTAATTAGCCCCTGCTTCATGGACATGTCCACATTATTTGAACACTTCTAAAAGAAACTCTTTTATGTCTTGCTAAAAGGTCCTGTAGAATTCAAAAGGCAGTCCATCTGGACTTACATCCAACAACAAATCCATCTCACAAGAAGACATATTATCATCACTTCTAATTGACTATCTTCACTTCTCACTGATTGGATTATATCCTTGCATCGCTCTCAAATAACCTTGTGGATTTATACTCATCACTTCAGTTCATCTGAAGACTGGTCATTGATGATAAGTTTCATTTATTACACTTGTGGGAATAAAATAGGAAAAAGAATATTTGTTTGGTGAAGTGGTTTTATCTTTCAGTGCCGATTGAATTTCTGTTGTCCCCCTCAGAGTAACATCTTAAAGAAAAAAGGAGTTGTTACACTCTTCAGCTGAATTAGTCTGAAACTGAATGAAAGCAGGTTTGTATTTGTTCTGATTTTGAATGACTGTCTGCTCTTCATCTTTCCACATCAGATGTGCTTTACACGCACAGTGTGATTTGATTCTTAAGAGCTTTTAAAAAAACACGAAACTCAAATATGACAAACATTTGCTCTGCATGGATGAAAGGATTTTGTGTCGGTGAAGAATGTTATCGAGAGTTAATGAGATGGCAAACAAACGCAGATGAAGCCCACATTACAGCCGGTGTCTCCAATGTCCTTCCTCGGAAGAAGATCATCTGATTCATCTGTAATCTGTGCCTTTGAAACATGGCAGACCGCATTCTCCCGGACCTTCAGCAACACCAATTACTGCCCTTTATTCCAGAAGGAAGTTCAGTGGAAAAATCTGAAACGTGTGTTTAATGTCGACTTAGTCTTTCTCTGGAAATCATCTGTTCATGGATCTGTGACAAGCTCATCATTTGGCAGATGTTGTATAAAATGTATTCTATGAATTCAAAGAAATATTTGTCAACTGCTTTGAGCAAAAATAGCTTGATTGTAATTTTTCAATAATTTATCAACACACCTGTTCATATTTCTCAAGAACCAAACCCCCCCCCCCCCCCCAAAAAAAAAACCCATAACAATAAATACAAAAAAAATAACAATTTTGTTTTGATTTATTCTATATATTTTTAGCTAAAATGTTACTATATCATTATGTTCAAGGTTCTCTGATCAAGTCACAAAACAAATAAAAGTTAATAAACACAAACAAAAAATAAAAGCTTTTATTTTTGTGTTTTACAGTTTTTTTTTCTTTCAGCTTTCATGAAATCACAAACCCCTGAATAACAGGATTACAAAACCATCATTCACATACTGACAGTGTGATGATAGATTAATTTTGATCAAAAGATGGAGATTATTTCTAATTCATGGAAGGTAGTTTCAACAAAAACACTGCACGTTAAGCATCTTCAGTATGTGTGTCAGTCTGTGTCTCGGGTCATGCATTTATGATGTAATGACAGATCAACGTCATTCATTTCATCCCAGCTTTGCTTTCATTTGTGCAGTATAGTGCTGATATTACAGTTTTTTCAATTGCTAACAAGCATTGTTCAATACTGAAGCCACTTTTTCAAAACTGTTCTGCGATACAGAAGTCTATGCGGACCAAACTGAATGATTTTTCATTGCTTTCAGACAAAATGCATGCAATGACCACATTTTTCAAAATCCACAAACACTTTTGTCATTCATACTCCACAACACTGTACATTTTCAGCACATTTTTCAAATACTAACACACTGCTTTCAAAACTGATAAAACAACATTCAAATCAGAACCATGGCAAAGCGTCCATTTCTGCAGGAATTCTATTGAAATATAAAATCTTAGCAGAATATTTATGATGAAATTGAATAATAATAATTCTAAACACAACTAAATGCAATTTCAGCTGAACGGCAAGCCAGATGTCCTAGTTTTAGTCTTCTTTCTTTTTGGTTATCTTTTGATAAATGGATGGCTTTGGAATGATTTTGTTTGGGAACATGGATCAAGGAAGACACATTGGTGGGGGAAAAAAGAGTGGCAGAGAGAGGGACGACTAGAAGCCTTACAGGACATCCATCCATCCATCTATTCCATACATTTCCCCTAGCGCTTGTAGGGTCATGAGGCTGGAGCCTTTCATGGGTCATAGATTCCCTGGACTGATGGCCAGTCCATCACACACATTCATATCCACACTCACTAACAGTCTCCAGTTCACCTGTCCAGTCCTGTATGTCTCTGGATTGTGGGAGAAATCCAGAGGAAACCAACATCAGAAAGACTCCTGCAGCAGCTGGGACACCAATACTGCACATACATTATACTAGACTGATTGTGTTTTTTTTTTTTATTATTACTTCAGAAGTAATTTTTATTATTATTATTTTACATGAATATTTTATATGGTTTTATTTTTCTCAAGTAAATTTTATGTGTAAATTTTTCACAAGTAAATATTGATGGATTTTTGTTTTTGGCATGTAAAGAAATAGCATGGAAATGCTGCTTTTCTCCATTCTTTGTGCTGTTATACAGTCAGGAAAATTACAAGATGTTATTCTTATCCTATGATGAAATACTACAAATTATTCAAACTTCAAAGATAAAAGTTCATAGTTTATGTAATGCTCCCTTTTGTAAGTTTTCTGAATGAGAATTGTTCCTAGTGTTATGATGAAACGAGCTTATTTTGAGACCTATATGAAGTGTTTTGTTGTTCTGAGTGAGTTTTGGAGGTGAGATCAGCTGATTGGCCAAGATTGGTAATGCAGACTGTATGAACAGTTTTGAAAATGTGGTTTCAGTATTGAACAATGCTTGTTAGCAACTGAAAAAACTGTAATCAGGTTGAGACAAAAAAATGCAACATGAAATGATAAATTCTTTATTTAAATGTGTATAACATCATACATACATATAAAGTGGTTAAAAATGTTCACAGTCTATAATGATTCAGATTCACATTGGGATTTCCAGCAGTTCATAACTAGAAAATAAATAATTGTGTAATGATTTCACAAACACAGTTGAAAGGAAATACATCACCAGACTTCAGCTGACGAGCAATAATGTGACTGTTAGTGCATTAGAGAGTGCTTGGCATTTCTGCTGCAGCTTCCGCAGAAGTTCTTCCTGTTTGTCAGTCGAATGGAATATGAGGAACTAATTGTCTCATCATCTGGAAATGAAGAACTGTTTTATCTAGTTCATCTAGAAACCTCACTCATCCACCTTAGTTTTACTGTAAGAACAGGTTTAGGCACTTTTAACAATGTGCGAGTCTCCGGTTTCATTCGTTATTTTGGTTGTACAAAACAGGCATTTATGATGCTTGATGTTGCAAAGTGGAATTTATGGAAGGTTATTTTCTTCATGGAATAAAAAAAAGTAGGTAATTGCACATTTTTATCTCACAATATGGACTCTTTTCCCTCACAATTCTGAGATTTAACTGGGAAATATAAATTCAGAATTTGGAGATTAGTTGAAATAACCTTTTTTTAATTCTGTGGCAAAAAAACCAAAAAGAATTATGATATAGAAACTTGGAATTATGAGATACAAACTCATAATAATTCTGAGATATAAACTTAGAATTTACGAGATGTAAAATCAAAATTATGAGATATAAACTCTGAATTTTGATATATAAACTTGGAATTTATGAGTTACAAACTCGGAATTCTGAGATATAAAGTCAGAATTATTGTCAGATATAAAAATCAGAATTAGGAGATATAAACTCATAATGGCAAGAAAAAAGTAAAAAAGAAAAAGGGAAAAAGTCAGAACTCAGAGAATTGGAAGAAATTTTGTAAAATGTTGCAATTCTGACTTTTGTAAGTTCATGAATGTTGCATGTTCATATCTCATAATTTTGAAAACAGCTCTCCATAGGTGTTTGTTATCATATTATCATAATCATAAACGCTCTGCTTTGTACCGAATGACTCGTGAGCCTGGCAGATAGATGAAGGCGTGGGAAGGTGAGTGAGTTTGGGTCAGAGCCGCTGCAGGACGGTCACACAGCCGTGATAACTGAGGCAGCGCGTCAGCGGCTTCTCCTCCGTCAGTTTACCGCTCACCGGATCCAGCGCCCAGATCTGATCCATCGCAACTGAGTGTTCATTACGCCCGCCGACCACATACACCTTCCCGTCACACGCGGTCACTCCGCAGCCCTCCTGAAACACACATACACACACACACGGTCAGGTCAGGTCAGGGTGTGTGTTACTGATGGTCAGTGGATGCTGAGGCTGTGTCGCACCAGTCTGACGGGCAGCGCCGCGGCTCGGCTCCAGGAGTCTGTGAGGGGCCTATAGCAGTAGATCTGGTCCAGAAGACCTCCGGTCACGTAGATGCAGCCGTTGAGCGTCACGGCGCTGATGGAGCGCTGAGAGAATGGACAGGGCGACACGTATGACCATTTGTCGCTCACTGGGTCGTAACACTGGACCTGCAACACACATGATGAAGATCAGCACTCAATAAACCTGCACTCTCAACAACTCACTTCACTACTCTGAAAAATCTTCTGCGGGGAATCAACACAATATGTGACCCTGGGCCACAAAACCAGTCATAAGGGACCATTTTTCTTTAAAATGAGATTCATACATCCCATGAAAGCTGAATAAATTATCTTTCCATTGATGTATGGTTTGTTAGGATAGGACAATATTTGGCCGAGATACATTGGGATTTTGACTTGGTTGACCAGAAAGCTTTATACTGAATGGAGAGAAAACGTTTTGAAGAGAGAACAATGTTTTAAAAGAAAGAAAATTTAAGTTTTTAAGAGAGAAAGTTTTTGAGGAGAAAAGATCTTTGGAGTAAAATGTTTCTTTGAAGATAAATCTTTTGAAGAGAAAAAAGTTTTTGAAAAGGAACAGTTTTTAAAGAGAGAAAAACGTTTTAGAAGAGAAAGAAAAAAAAATCTTCAAGAACTTTTATAAGTTAAAAAAGTTAATTGAAGAGAATTGTTTTGTTTTTTGTTTTTTTAAGTCAAAGTTTTTGAAGAAAAAAGTCTTTGGAAAAAAATGCTTTTTTGAAGATCATTGTTTTGAAAAGAAAAAATATTTTGAAAAGGAAAAAAAATTATATACAGAAAAAAGTTTTTAGAAAAGACAAAAACGAGAAGCAGAGCTCGTCTCACCCGGTCAGTGTTGCTGTGTTCGCTCACGGCTCCTCCGATCACGTAGAGTTTCCCGCAGCAGCTGCTCAGAGCGGCCGAACTCACCGGCAGCAGCAGATCAGAAACACTCGTCCAGCTGTTCTCGTGCGGACTGTAGCGCTCCACACTGGACAGACGCTCACGCCCGTTATAACCGCCGACCACATACAGCTGCAAACACACACACAGGCCGTGTTGGGACAAGTTACTTTTAAAAGTAATGCATTACAATATTGCGTTACTCCCTAAAAAAGTAACTAATTATGTTACTTAGTTACTTTTTATGAAAAGTAATAAGTTACTTTTGAGTTGCTTTTTAAATCTGGGCAGGGCTTGCTTGTTTGTTTTTAATATATAAAGTTCTTCTTGTACAAATATAAAAGCCCTTTCACACTAAAAGTGAAGTGAATCCGCCTCAGGCTGAAGGAAATATAGATTCAGGTCTGTACAGTAGAGGACGCAGCTCAAACTAATCACATGAAGAATAAGACGCAGGAGAAGAAAGTTCAACACTATTCACCAATAACTACAATCAAACACAAATTTAATTTTTGCTTAGTATGGTTGAATTGGATCATAGAAGGTTAGTAGCAAAGACATTGGTTAATAAAATGGGATTAAATACATAAATTATATTTTATTTAATTTTTGCAGGTTTGTATAATATTCTGAGTTTGCATTTGACTGTTTTTATTGATTTTGAGGAACACTGAATGTGTTTTAGTGCAGGTGAGATGAGTAAATACATGCTGATATTTAGTGTTGAACTACAGTAAGATCATGTTCACACACAACACTCTGCACTTACTCCTGATTTCTCTCAACATGGCAACACAAGAGCTGTCAGATAATACATGAGAAACACAGTAACTGGCGTTGCTTATTTGAAAAGGTAATTTAGATATTTCCTTCTAAATTAAAAAGTAATGCATTACTTTACTAGTTAAAGTAATCTAAAAAGTAATCTGATTACGTAACTCGCCTTAGAATGCATTACCCTCAACACTGTACACAGGTCAGCGCACACACACTCAAACCCGTCTGACTGACCGCTCTCAGCTCAACTCACCTTCCCGCACATAGAGGTCATCTTGTGTCTCCAGCGGCCGCGGTTGAGCCCATGCACTCGCACCCACTGATTGAGCTGAGGCATGAAGCGCCACACGTCTGCGCTGTTCAGCTGCCCGCCTGCGCAGACACACACACAAACAAACAACAACAAAGCTTTCATCAGCCAAACTAGACACAGAATTCAATCAATACATTCAATAGATACATTCAATATCAATACATTTAATGGTTCTCTGATGTTGGATAATGATTACATGACATGCAAATAAACAAATAGAATATTAAGTGCTTTATTTTGATTGCTTTGTTTGATTATAATTGTTTATAATATATATATTTGTAAATTTGCAAATTAAAATGTGATTTTTAAAACAAATTAAAAAAGCACCTGTACACTGGAGAAAAACATGGATTATCTTATGTCTACTAATTTCTTTTGAGAGAAGTATTTTTCCTATTTTTACCAAATTATTATTGAGTGCTTTCAATCATACTGGATGCTAGAGGGCGCCCTCGCGCAGAAACTCAACATATGCATCACAGAAATAATAGAACTGATGACGCTCCCAAAATATAAGGTTATTTCACTGTATATTTTTTTAATTCTAGGAATATTAAAATGTCCAATTTTCTTGTCATGATTAGAACATAAAGGTTACAAAAAACATTTTTAGTATATTTCTCAAGTACAAATAACATTCATAGAATGTTGATCTCTTTCCCTCTTCATGAAAACCAACTAACCCTAAGATTACTATTATTTAAATACATCACTTTCAACCATTCAAACCCTCAAGTTTTTATTTTGGCAGAATATTGGTGAAATGCTGTAAAATTCTCCCAAAAAAATGTTGCAGTTATGTGAATGTCATGGTAAATTAAGTAAATCATGGTAAATCTGCATTAAACTCATCTGTTATCAGATGCATTGGTGTGTAAATAAACACAATAAGCTGTTTTTCACTCTGAAATATGCGGCACAACCACAGCTTGTGATTTGATGATCTTTATTTCCATTCATTCTGCAGCCACATTTAATTTTTTAATTTCGCATTCGACTGAATTATTAGTCTTTAATTATCTCTCAAACCCCCATATAGGAAACTGCGTTAAACGGTCAGACTCACAGCGGTTTTCAGTTTCTCACATATTTACTGTACATATCACTGAAGATTCCAGATGAAACATTAAATATGCTGGTTGACACTCATAACTCTATTTGTACGTGCCATCATTTATTCTCCCTCATTTCATTCCAAGCTGAGATATTTTGAACCAAACAACACTGGACTTTCACTGCACAGAAAAAACCTCAAAATATCTTCTTTTATGTTTCACAGAAGAATGAAAGCCATAGGGATCTGTAGGTGAGTAAACAGAATGCTGATTTCTGAACTAACAGAAGCCCATAATCACATGAGATCAAGGCACAATGTTTGTCTGTAATTCTGATCGGATTCTCTGGAATCACGTGACAGGCATTCCAGACTGATTCTGGAGCTGATAGAGTAACACAGAAGTGCCGCTGACGCGTGCAGACAGATCTGCAGAAACACAGCGCTAAAGACTGAGCATTACACACAGAATCTTTCCTTGTCACACAGTTTCTGAAAGCTGACACTCAAACAGCAGAAGCACACACCAGATCCAGACACTAATTCTCAGCCTTTGACTCAGTTTTCAATTTCATTAAACACTTTTTGCAAAACACAACACACAGTTCTCTATATAACACACACAACTCTAACATGAATTAATATTATGGCAAAGGTGTTTGCAAATGTTTGCTTTTGAGATGTGTTTGTGATATTTAGAATGCAGTGCTTCATTTTGCTGTGAGGCATGTTGCATTTTGTGTCTGCAATTCTTGGATTTGTGTGTAAAGTAAAAAAAAAAAAGAAAAGAGGCAAAGTTTTGAAAATGTGTGTGAGTTGTTGACTGTAACAAGATGACTATTTTTAAGTCTCTTTTAAAAACCCATTTGTTTTCATTGGTATATTAGGAATTATATTCTTGCCAGAAGGAGTTTTGGGTCCTTGCCGCTGTCGCCTCTGGCTCGCTCAGTTGGGGACACTTGATTTCTAGCGATTATTATCAATTTGATTTCACAGATACTATATTTAAACTGAACTGAGCTAGACAATGACATCACTGAATTCAATAATGAAATGCCTTTAACTGAAAATTGAGTGTTTAATCTTAATATTATACATTACTGACACTCTATCCTCCAGTTTGATACTGTTAAGTGCTTTGACACAATCTGTATTGTTAAAAGCGCTATATTAATAAAGGTGACTTGACTTGACTATTGCATTTCCTATTTGTGTTTTATTTTCTAGTTGCAGTTTTTGCATTATTAATTTTATGATGCTGTTTCTTATTGTGAAGTCTTGTGGTTGTTTTAAATGTGTTATATAAATAAAGTAAACTGGAAACTTGAAATAGTCTGACCAACTAGCAGTTAACCAAGTAATCAGTCAAATTAGGTCAGGCTACCTTTTTGTAAATTATGTCTTTTTGAGCTTTTCAAGGCTAGTGTGATCGGTTTACAGAGATGCATTAGTGTGACGGATATGAAGGGAATGAGCAGCGTTTGGGACGTTGTATACCTGATAGATAAATGTCGTTTTGAAGTTCACAGGCTGCAAACTCAGATTTGGAGTAACCGGGCAGAGTGGCGGCCGAGGTCCACTCTCCTGACGACACGTTCAGCTTCTCCGTGAAGGACAGTCTGGAGAAACCGTTCTTATCACAGCCACCGATCGCAAAGATCATCTCAGCCCAGCCGGAGCGCCTGATTACACACACACACACACACACACACACACACACACATTCATTATTAATCAGTGATCAGCTGGTCAGCAGTGCTTCTCATCTGTTTGTGGAATAACAAGTAAAAAATGCTGAATGCTTGTATAACACATTCATCTACTGTCATACTTTCAGTTCAGTTTTATGTTGATCTCAGTGTACTCTGTGCAACATATTTTGCAGATATCCAGGTAAACAAAATAAAAACTTGATTTTTTTTTTATTATGAGTTAATCTTTCTGGAACCTAATGTATCTACCAGTCTTAATTCACTAATCAAGATATCATGAGATATCCCTAATATTGACTGATGTTATTGTAAGCTTTGAATATATGTAAGGTTTTGGATAGTATTATACATTATGTATTATTCATATTAATTATGAGCCTGTATACAGTAGTTCTTAGTAGTTCTTAGGGAGGTATGAAAAAATAATAGTTACTGATTAGCTAATAGTGAGCTACCACATTTGACTAAGCACTATTACTTACTAATTGATTAATCAGAGTTTCTTGTTACTAATAGTTACTAGGGTGCTAATATTGCGTTACTCGTGTGTTCTTGTGTAGTTATTCATTAATGATGGAACAGTATTCTAAAGTGTTACCAACAAGGCCTTTAAATGTCTTAAATCAGAGCAGGAAGTCTTCAATTCAGAAAGTCGTGGCATTACAGTTTTTTACACATATTTTCAAAACTTTACACACAAATTCAAGAATTGCACACACAAAAAATGCATCTCTAAATATGTCAAAATATCACAAACACATCTTAAAAGCAAACATTTGCAAACACTTTTGCTATAATATTAATTCCTGTTAGATTTGTGTGTGTTACATAGAGAACTGTGTGTTGTGTTTTGCAATAAATTATTATGAAATTGAGTCAAAAGCCGAGAATTAGTGTCTAGTTTTGCTGATTTGGTGTGTGCTATTTTCTTTTCAAAACCGTATCATTTCTTATCTTGTATTCGCATGTGATTTTGTGTCTCCAGTAAAGGTATCTTGATTTAAAAACCTTCAGTCGTTTGCACTGGAAATCAAGACAAAAATACTGAGCAAGAACCTTTTTTTGCAGCATGATCAGAAGGGTTTTTAAAAGCTATTTCCTTAGTGTTTGTGAGCAGAGATATTCAAGCCTTATAAGTTTTGTGAAATGAATTAAAAAGTAATGGAGATCTGTAGGAAGTGTTTCTTATAGAAAACCCTTTATAGATCTTAAAAACACTTCCATTTACCTTCATCAAACCTGCATTAAACTATGCATCAGAAAACTCATTATTGAAAAAAAAAATTATTTGTTTCCCTGAATATGCTGCAGAATATATGAGAACATGTTGCAAAACGTTGACTGAGAGGAGAAACGTATAAAACATAAATATTAGATTAAATCAAACTCATTTCCAGTATATTCTATAATAGAATAAAAACCTTATAGAGTAACTAGAAATTAAGATATGCTCCAATGCCATGTTTATTCCTATTTTTCTGGTATATTATGGCATCACCAGTCAAATAAAAGGTCATGTTGATCTTTCCCAGAAGGCCTCATAAGATATTGATATTTGGTTTCGGTTGCAACGTAGTGTGACAAAAATTCAATGTCAATTCAACATCTGATGTCAACATTAATCTGATGCACTGCAAAAAAATTTTTTCTTACTTAGCATTTGTTTCTTGTTTTCTAGTATAAATATCTAAACATTCTTGAATCAAGATGCATTTACTTGACAAGCAAAATGATTTAAGATATTAAGTCTTGTTTTCTAAAAAAAAAATCAGAATTTTGTTAGTTTTTGCTTAAAACAAGCCAAAATATCTGCCAATGGTTTAAGAAAAATAATCTTAATTCAAAGGCTAAACAAGATTATTTTTATTGCCCCATTGGCAGATATTTTAACTTGTTTTAAGCAAAAACTAACAAAATTTAGATTTATTTTATTTTAAGACATGATATCTTAAGTAATTTTACTTGTACAATAAATTCATCTTGATTCAAGAATTTTTAGATATTATACTAGAAAACAAGACAAAAATACTAATTAAGTGAATAATCTTTTGCAGTGTGGTGATCGAACAACAAACCTATTCTCAACCAAAATGCAACGGCTTTCTGACGTCAACCTGACGTTATATTGACGTCCGGTGCCTGCTGGGCTGGATTAAAATGCGGATGAGATGATGGAGACTCACCGGCGGGGTCTGGTGCGCTCCGACTGCACCTCCTGTCCGAAAGCGCGGTACATGCGTGCCTCCCGCAGCAGCGGTCGGAGCTCCGCACACTCCTGCACCAGCTCATCCGCCTCCAGCGCGCCGGTGAAGAACGCCGGGTCCAGCAGAGGCAGGCGCAGCATCTCCAGCAGCTCCCTGAGGTCCTGTTTCCTCTCGTCCGGCCGGTGACGGACCCAGCGGAGCGCGGCGGTCACCAGAACCTCCTCGGTCACTTGCAGATGCTCGCAGGCCAGCAGCTCCAGAACACGCGCTTTGGGCAGACAGAGGAACTCGTCGTGCCGCAGAACCTCCTGGAAATCCTGGTAGAGCAGTGTCTGGCACTGCTCCTGCAGCGGCTGCAGCACGCACACTGTAAAACATGAATCATGCACTGTAAAGATGAATGGTGCACTGTAACAGTGGATCACACACTGTAAAGATTAATCATACACTGTAAAAAATGAATCATGTGCAGTAAAACATGAATCATGCGCTGTAAAACATGAATCATGCACTGTAAAACATGAATCATGTGCAGTAAAACATGAATCATGTGCAGTAAAACATGAATCATGTGCTGTAAAAAATGAATAATGCGCTGTAAAACATGAATCATGTGCTGTAAAACATGAATCATGCGCTGTAAAACATGAATCATGCGCTGTAAAACATGAATAATGCGCTGTAAAACATGAATCATGTGCTGTAAAACATGAATCATGCGCTGTAAAACATGAATCATGCGCTGTAAAACATGAATCATGTGCTGTAAAAAATGAATCATCTGCTGTAAAAAATGAATAATGCGCTGTAAAACATGAATCATGCGCTGTAAAAAATTAATCGTGCTGTAAAAAAGAAAATAATGTGCTGTAAAAAATGAATCAGGTACTGTAAAAAATTAATCATGCGCTGTAAAACATGAATCATGCACTGTAAAACAAATAATCATGTACGGTATAACATGAATCATGCACAGTAAAAAATGAATCATGCACTGTAAAAAATTAATAATGTACTGTATAACATGAATTATGCGCTGTATAACATGAATCATGCGCTGTATAACATGAATCATGCGCTGTAAAAAATGAATCATGTGCTGTAAATCATGAATCATTCACTGTAAAAAATGAATGATGCACTGTAAAAAATTTATAATGCACTGTATAACATGAATCATGCACTGTAAAAAATTAATCATGTACTGTAAAACATGAATCATTTCCTTCAGCCTGAGGCCTATTCATTTCACTTTTGGTGTGAAAAGGCTTTTACATTTGTAAATAAATTACTTTTTATATTAAAAACAAACAAGCAAGCCCTGCCCAGATTTAAAAAGTAACTCAAAAGTAGCATAACAAATTACTTTCCATAAAAAAGTAACTAAGTAACGTAATTAGTTACTTTTAACGCAATATTGTAATGCATTACTTTTGATTTTGTTATCATAATTCTGTAAGTGGATAGCTCATACCATACAGGCTGGCGAAGTCCATCAGCCCCAGGCAGTTGGAGTGTCTGACACGCTCCTGCAGGAATTGCACGCAGGCTTTGGTCAGCAAAGGTATGTCCAGCCGATCCGCTGCACGGAAGATGCTCTCCACGTTCTCCTCGTCCAGCTTCAGCCGTCCCTCGTACATGAAGTCCAGCAGGCTGTCCATGGTGGCGCTGGAGATGCCCTGCAGCTTGACCACAGACTGTCTGCTCTCCTGGAAGCTGCTGCTGAACATGGTGTGGAAGAAGATGCTGCTGGCACAGAGCGTGGCGCGGTGGCACGGGAACTCACAGCCATCCACCTGCAGAACCACGTCTGTGAAGGTGCCGCTGTGCCGGTAAGCGTTTAGCACCTGCAGGATGTGCTCGGCGTGACACGAGCCCGAGCAGAAGCTGACCTTTGACCTGCCGTCCATCAGCTCACCGTTCATGCCGAAGCCCATTCTGGACAGATGAGTGACGACAGCACTGCTTTAGTATCACTAACTGAGATTAAAAATATAAATCAGTTTTTATTTTATTTATTCATTTTTAGTGCTGTCAAACGATTAATCGCAATTAATCACATACAAAATAGAAGTTTTTATTTGCATAATATATATGTGTGTGTTCTGTGTATATTTATTATATATATATATATAAATACACACACATACAGTATATATTTTGAATTATAATCATTAATTTATGTCTATATTAACATTCATATAATTTATAAATAAATATATTTAATATATAAACATAACATATTTTTATGAAATATATACATGCCTGTGTGTGTATTTATATACATAATAAAGGTACACAGTACACACATATATATTATGTAAACAAAATATTTTATTTTGGAATGCGATTAACCGCAATTAATCGTTTGACAGCACTATTCATTATTAATTTTTTTTAAATTAATATGAGCTCAAAGTTATTATAGTTCAAATTAAAATAAAATATTAAAATATTATTGTTACTTGAAATTGATGTTATGTTGTGATTTTAATTTTAATTTGAAAGATTTAATCATTTTGTTCTGTTTTTTAATTTTTAGTAGTTTTATTTTTTTATATTTATATAGATTTTGAATTTCTGCTAATGGAATAGTTTATAATTTATAATTAAATTTTTATATTATTTTTAATAATACATTTCTGTGTTAGTTTTAGTTATTTTACTACAAGTTAAACAATTAAAATGAGAAATTTTGCTTTGGTAATTAGCTGAAATAAAATAAGTTTAGATTGTACAAATTTGTTTCAGTTAACGTTTATTTAATTTCAAGCAGGGTTACTGTACTTAATTAAAACTAACACCATAAAAAAGCATTTTTGTTACTTTAAATGAACTTTAACTGGAATTAAATCAAATAAAATATAAAAATATTATTTTATTTCAGCTTGTTGCCAAAGCAAATTTTATCTAGTTTAACTTGATGTGCTAAAATAACTAAAACTGACATAAATAATTATTATATTTAATAATATAATATACAAAAATATATATTTTTTTACTTTTATTTTAACAAACACAAAACAAAATAATAACACAAATTACCCGACACAACAAAGTTACATTTACAAAAGTATACATAAAATGATAACAACAAAGCATTGTTCTGCAAACAAAAACATATGCAGAAAGATTTAAAGAAACGAAAACTAATAAAAATGACAAAAGCACAACAAAATGATTCAAACTCCAACAACAATTAAAACGAAAACCAAAAACATAATATATAACCATAAATATATAACCAAAAATAAAACATATATACTATAATAGCAACTAAATGATACTAAAATAACAGATTTCAAGTAACAAAAATGTTTTATGGTTTTAGTTTTAGTATAATAACCGCGTGAAATTGACATGCTAAATTTTTATGAGCTCTTAATTACATAGTCCTGCAGTGTACAAATTATTTTTGATTTCTATTTAAAATATTGAAAGCGAAAAGCTTATTAAAAATTATACAAATTCAACAAACACGTTCATCTTCAACATTCTGTGGTCACATTATGCATCAACTTTCCAAAACTGACTGCAAATTTTCAACTGTATTTTCATAAATGCAATAAATATTATAGATGCAAAACAGCCTTGAATAGAAATGGCTGAGGATTGTTGGATAAAGGTAGATGTAATAGTATCAGAGCTCACCTGTGTGAAGCACGCTCTGTGAGTCTTCAGATGAGTGATACGAACTGAACCTGTCATCTGTCCACATTTATAGCTCTCTGAGTGGGAGGAGCTATGCAAATAAACAAGCAGTGCTGTCACTGACTGCTGTAGAAACTCATTTCCTGCTCCCATTAAATCAACTTCCCTTCCCTGTTCGCTAGTAGTGCTTCACTGTAAACCGGTTACATACCAGCCTGCTGACACGATGAACTCTGGAAGCTGCGGTCAAGTTTTGAGAGTTTATTGTAGAATTAATAACACAAATGGGGAATGTTACATCTATAACTGTTATAATATTGACTTTTATAAAACAGACCCGTCTGTTTGTAATTATAGAATTGTGATAAACACACATTCTGTGTAACTGTTTATTTAGCATTTGGGAGTTTTTGATTTAATAAAGTGTAATTTTATATTAATATTTAAGCTAGTAGTCATTTCACATTTTGGAAATAAAATTAAAATATCAACTTACATCAGCTTTTGTTTCGAATAATTTGGCAGGCATGAAATACTAGCCCTTGAGTTTGTTCAAAGGGAAAAGCAAACAGGTCTATCAGCGCACAGATCATTGTGCTTAAATCTTTAGTTTCAATATCAGTTCAGGCTGGTTGGGATATTAACATCATGAAATGTCACTCTAATGCAATGTTAGGACAATTAAAGCTTATTTAAATTATATAAAGTTAAAAGCTAATTAGAAACAAAAAATACTAGGACTGTTTGTAATTTCAGTTCTTCATAATAAAGTGTTTTATACACGTTGCCCAAATTCTGTCAAATCACAAAGAACCTCCTAAAACCTGGCATTATTTACTGTATTATTTACAGCAGTAAAACCCCTACAGCAAATAAATATCTTTTATTTGTTTAGTTTTTTTTCTGGCTAAAATATTTTAAATGTTAAATATTTGTTGTAAATAATAAAGTTGAAATTGAAAACATATTTAGTTACAATTTTCATATAAAAAAATCTCATTTTTAATTTAAGTGGGGGAAAATCACATTATGAAATGAATATTTTTCTCTAGTACACAATGGCCACAATTATTGGTACCCCTAAAAAATTCTTATGATTGAAATATCTCTGAAGTATATTCCCATTCATATTTGCATTTTTTATCACTCCAGGGTGATTATGAACATGAAATTATCCAGCCATGGCTTCCTGTTTCACAGAAATATAAATATGAGAGGAAGCAAAGCCCAAATTCACAATGATAAAACAAAAGTAAAGCAGCTCTACAGGAAATTAAGTTTCCACAATATATTTATATATTGCAGAACCTTAATATATTTAACTTATGGCAAAATTTGGTAATTCTGTATGTTGTTTTAGCGTTGGCATCCTCTGAGGTCCTCTGAGGGGTTGGCATTATCTTTTCTCAGGTGTTCGGTCATCTCAGATCATTTAAGGGTTGGATCCGGACTGAAGCTTCTGTCATTCCTAGTTACCACGGGATGTTAATCAACAGAGAAACAAATAGAGACATGATTAGCGTAGCTGCTGTTCCATCTAAGCAAAAATGATTTGTTCAACCCAAGCTAAAGATAATAATAATGTACATTTGATCAGATATAACTGCAGTACAAGATTATAAAATGCATTATGTGAATGCTTGGCTAAAGAGGTGTGTCTTTAATCTAGATTTAAACAGAGAGAGTGTGTCTGAACCCCGAACGTTATCAGGAAGGCTATTCCAGAGTTTGGGAGCCAAATGTGAAAAAGCTTTACCTCCTTTAGTGGACTTTGCTATCCTAGGTACTACCAAAAGTCCAGAGTTTTGCGACCTTAGGGAGCGGGTTGGATTGTAGCGTGGTAGAAGATGAGTTAGGTACGCAGGAGCTAAACCATTTAGGGCCTTATAGCCAAGTAATAATATTTAGTAAATGATACGGAACTGAATAGGTAGCCAGTGCAGAGACTGTAAAATTGGGGTAATATGATCATATTTTCTTGACCTGGTAAGAACTCTAGCCGCTGCATTTTGGACTATCTGTAGCTTGTTTATTGAAGATGCAGGACAACCAGCTAGCAGTGCATTACAATAGTCCAGTCTAGAGGAATGAATGCATGAACTAGCTTTTCTGCATCAGAAACAGGCAGCATGCTTCGAAGCTTGGCAATGTTTCTAAGATGGAAGAATGCTGTTTATAACATGGGAAATATGATTTTCAAAGGACAATTTGCTGTCTAATATAACACACCCAAATCCAAAAGAATATATTTCTGTTGTGCAGCAAAATATTATTACATTTCACAAATTAGTGAAGTGGCTTTAAGAAAAGAGCTAGAGCAGTGAAAATCCCCATTTCCACCATCAGGGCAATAATTAAGAATTTCCAATCAACAGAAAATGTTATGAAACTGCCTGGAAGAGGACGTGTGTCTATATCGTCCTAATGCACGGAGAGGAGGGGAGTTTGAGTGGCCAAAGACTCTCCAAGGACCACAGCTGGAGAATTGCAGAAAATAGTTGAGTCTCGGGTCAGAAAACCTTAAAAAAAATTGTCAAACAGCCCCTACATCACCACATGTTGTTTGGGAGGATTTCAAGAAAAATTCTCCTCACTCATCCAAAAACAATCCCCAGCATATTCAGTTATCAGACACGACTGGAACATCAAATGGGACTGGCTTCTATGGTCAGATAAAACAAAAAAAATGTGCTTTTTAGCAGCAAACACTCAAGATGGGTTTGGTGAACACAGGGATAAAAAGTACCCCATGTGTTCAATGAAATATACTGCTGTATTTGTGATGTTGTGGGCCTATATTTCTGCTGGAGGTCCTGGACATCTTGTTTAGACACATGGCATCATGGATTCTATCAAATACCAACAGATAAAAAAAATCAATAAGTGACTGACTCTGTTAGAAATCTTATAATGGGCCATGTTTGGATCTTCCAACCGTACAATAATCCAAACACAAACCTCAAAAACAACACAAACATGGGTCACTGAGCACAAAACCAAGCTTCTGCTGGCCGTTCCAGTCCTCTGACCTGAACCCTGTAGAAGATGAGTGAAGTGAACTGAAGAGAAGAAGCACCGTCATGGAGCTGGGAATCTGAAGGATCTGGAGTGATTCTGGATGAAGGAATGGTCTCTGATCTCTTGTCAGGTGTTCTCTAACCTCATCAGGTATTATAGGAGATCATTTAGAGCTGTTAAACTGACAAATGGAGGTTTCAAAAAGTATTGAATAAAAGGGTGCTGTTAATTGTGGCCAGTGTGTATAAGAGAAAAACATTTATTTTATTATGAGATTTTTCTCCCATTTTAAATTCTTATTATCCAATGAAAGGCTACATTTTTTGTAAATTTTTTAAATAGAAGATCAAAAGGATTAATGATACAGATTTATTTTCACAGCCTTCTTTGATTATATTTACCAAGGGTATGAATAATTTTGAGCACAACTATATATATATACAGTAGTCAACATTTGAAGTGGATCAAAATAGTTCATCAAAGTTGTCCTAAGACAAGAATACAATTTGGTTTTAGGACAACTTTGATGAAAGGTTTTGATCCACTTTAAATGTTGACTACTGTATATATACACTTCTCAAACATATTTTTAGCAAATATATATTTTTGCCTTATTTTGAAAAATATTATAATAGTTTTATTTTTATTTTTTGGTGCATACATTTAATGTGAATTTTACATTAAATTTTTAATGGAATAATTTGCCCTAAATAAATAAATACATGAATGAATGAATGAATGAATGAATGAATGAATGAATGAATGAATGAATGAATGAATGAATGAATGAGTGAAAACGTGCTCAACCTCAGATCATCTAATATCAGGATGAGTTTGTTTCTTCATCAGGTTTGTAGAAATGTGTCTCTGCATCAGTGTCTCAGCAATGGATGCTCTGCAGTGAATGGGTGCCGTCAGAATGAGTCCAAACAGCTGATAAAAACATCACAATAATCCACACTCCAGTCCATCAGTTAACATCTGGAGAAGACAAAAGCTGAAACCCATCCAGCATTAAGACGTTTTGAACTAAAATACGAGTCTATAATCCATAATAACACTTCCTCCAGTCACTGAAACACTGTCCCCAAATCATTTATAGTGCATTTAATTTCTGCATATTTTCATTTAATTGGACTATTTCTTTATGTGTTGTGCACAAGCAAATTTCCACACAGAATCCACACCCTGAGGCTGTTCCGAGGCCAGTGATGTGATGAAACATCCGCTAGATGGAGACTAACTCCGCCGGGTCAGAGTGAACTACAGCGACCACCAGCTGTTTAATCAGCAGAGCGTTGGTTATTAGAAACGCCACTTCATGATGACAACTAATCAGAAGTTATCTGGCTCATAAGTGTTTTGTTTGCCTGCTGATCACACGCGCTTTGTGCATTCTCGTGTCGCAACGGTGCTTTTCCTGCCTTCGACGCGACAGAACACGAGCTGCGCGCGAGAAACAAGAAGAAAAGCAACGCGCTCGAGTCAAATGTTCGAGATTTTCCTGCCGGGAACCCCTGAAGACTCAAACCATGACGCAACGCGCGTGCTTTTAGGCTTTGTGCTTCTTGAATTTAACCAATACTAGCATTAAAGTTAAAAAAGAAAGACACTTTTGATTCTGTTAGCTGGCAGTGTTTGTAGAAGATGCATTATTAGGCATTTACAGCCAAATTATACATGGTTTTACTACAAATAAAACCAAAAAAATAAAATAAAATCATGGTTAGCTACTATAGCCTACTTAAAACATGATAATCACAAATTTAAACATGGTTTTGCTACACTATCCATAGTTTTACATTGGTATTTGTAGTAAAACTGTGGTTATAGAAGCCTTATAACCACCAACAACAAGAAAACAAAACATGGTTACTGCAATAAAACCATGATTAATTTTCATAACCAAGTTGTAAAGTTAAATAAGGAACTATGTTTAACATGATTTAGGAACAGAGAGAGCAACACATTGTCACACATTTAACATGGTCTTAATCCTTTGTTATTTCTTGTTTATAAAAATGTTGTATTTATTTATTAATTGAATAATTGATTGTTTATGTATTATATAAGCATGATTTTGTTCATTGCTTTGGCTGTAGTGTATGTAGCTGAACTGAATTGAGAGAGAGAGCGAAGGAAAGGGTTATTTTAACACTTTATTAAACACAAACCATTATATTCCTATTTTAATTCATGTGTAAAAAAACAACTCCTCATTAAGTGCATAACACAACCAACACCATTCAATCTTAAAAACAGTAATTGCATTCATCAATTTGTAACACTTAAAATCAACAATAATCTAGATTTAATCTTAGATTTCAAAACGGATACAATGTGCTGTCCATTTCTCTGCTCTATTTAATTTTTTCTAGAAATATAAATTGCTTATTTACCTTGACCAACAATAAAATTCATTAATAAGCATTTATATTTCTGCAGTCTACTATACTTGAAACCTCGTATAAAACTCGGGAGGGAGCAAGAGAGAGAGACTTGACTTTAAACAAATCTGTAAATTACACAAGAACTACACTCAGTACACTACATTAATCAAATACACTACACTGAGTTTAAAAACAAACAATACATTTCAGTAAAATGCCGTCAAAGCACCATCAACATCAGTTTTCAGAGACTTTTAACACGCTTTATTAAAACATCTAAAAACAAACGCTAAATTATACCCCACACATATCACATTCCAATGTATTCAGAAGGCATTAAAATAATAATAATCATAATAATAAACAGTCCTACTAAAAATGACAACCATATATCATCAATGAAACATTATTTCTCCATCCTCACAGTGACAGTAAAGCTCCAGTTTTCAGAAATTATCCCAAATTTGAAACACTTTGCCCTGACTTCAAAATGTTAAACAAGAAAACACAACTTCAATATTTATTAGGTGAAAAACAAGACTGGATCTTACTAGCAGCAACATTGATGCCTGTCACAGAAAGAGGGAGGAGTCAACAAGTCCACACACACACACACACACACACACACACGTTTTTGTGAATTATGGGGGCATTCCATAGGCGTAATGGTTTTTATACTGTACAAACTGTATTTTCTATCACCCTACACCTAAACTTAGCCCTCACGGGAAACTTTCTCAGAAAAACCTCACTCTGTATGATTTATAAGCCTTTTGAAAAATGGGGACATGGGGAAATGTCTCATAAATCACCTTCTCCTTGTCATACCATGTCATTATACAAATTTGTGTCCTCATATGTCACAAAAGCGCGCACATGCACACACACAGAATTTTAAATTGTTCATGGAATTCTAGAATTCATAGAATTGATTAGTTCTATTTTATTTAAATATATATATGCATGCATGTGTTTATTTATTCAATTCTTAAGCTATTATTTCTTTTTTAAATACGTATCTGTTCTAGAATCAGTGTAAACACTATGCTTTGGCAATACATTGTAACAATTGTCATGCCAATAAAGCACATATTGAATTGAATTGAATTGAGAGAGAGAGAGAGAGAGAGAGAGAGGGAGGGAGGGAGGGAGGAACAGAGTTAAATAGCAAGAGAAAGAAAGAGACAGAGCGACAGGGAGAGAGTTACACAAAGCGACAGAGAGAGAAAGAGACACACACTCAGAGAGAGAGAGAGAGCAGAAGGGAGGAGAGAGAGAGGGAGGTCCGATCCCATACAAGGCTTGAGCACAGAAGGAAAAAACAAGAGTATTTGCAGGATATTCTCACAGGATGTGTGGCAGAGCGAGTGAGACGGAGGAGAGCAGCATGAGTGTGAACAGCAGCGGAGCAGCACACTACTGAGGTGACACTACACCTGAGACACACCTACACTTCACTGCAATCACAACACTCTCATGTTTCACATGTTTGCTTTTCTGATTCACTGCAAAAAATGATTGTATTACTTAGTTTTGGTCTTGTTTTCTAGTATAAACATCTAAGCATTCTTGAATCAAGATGCAAGTAAAATGACAAGATATTATGTTTAAAACAAGAACAAATATCTGCCAATGGCGCAAGAAAAATAATTCAAAGGCTAAACAAGATTAAGATAATTTTTCTTACTCCATTGGCAGATATTTTTTCTTGTTTTCAGGGAAAGCTAAAAAAAATTTGATATTTCTTTTACAGAAAGCAAGACATAATATCTTAAGACATTTTACTTATACAGTAAATGCATCTTGATTCAAGAAAGTTTAGATATTTATACTAGAAAACAAAAACTAACAAACATTTTTGGAAACACTTTATTTTGATAGTCCACTTTAGACATTCTACTAACAGTCAGTAACTTTGTAACTACATGTCAACTAGCAGTCATTAGAGTATTAGTAGACTGTCTGTTTAATATCTGCTAACACTTTATATATTTTGATGGGTCCACAACATACTGACTATGAGAAACTTTGCAAGTATATGTCAACTTACTCTACTAACCCTAAACCTACCCTAACAGTCCACTCTGAGAGTTAGCAGACATGTTGATGTAAATGAATGAGAATTAGTTGACATGTAGTTACAAAGTTACTTCTAGTTAGTAGAATGTCTAAAGTGGACTATCAAAAAAAAGTGTAACCAAATGTTTTTTAGAAAGCAAGACTTAATATCTTAAATCATTTTACTTGTCAAGTAAATGTATCTTGATTCAAGAATGTTTAGATATTTCTACTAGAAAACAAGTCTAAAATACTACGCAAGAGAATAATTTTTTTGCAGTGTGAGGTTTATGGGTTTCCTTTGATTGGCACATGATGAGTAATGGCTGGAGATCAGAGGGTTAATTTCTGCTGAAACATCACCCGCTGATATATATTTAACACATAATGTGGAAATGGAGATTAACCTTTCATATTTCTGCTGTGCTCGTCACGTGTGGGCGTTTCTGTTCATGTCAAATATCAAACGCAGAAACCAGACCTAGACAGGAGTGACACATCTGTTGACATCGAGAAAGAGTCAATGTTCCACTTTATCAGACATCACTGAAATTAAAAACAGAAGCTGTGATGTGAGCGCCTGCGGAGTGACATCATGTTCATGCAATTCATCCTCATTCGCTTGCTCTTCTGTGTCTCTGCAGCATCATGGGAAGCTGTCTCTGGATACTGATGCTCGTGGTGAACCAGGTCTCGCCGTACAGACATCCAGCAGAGCCTTTAGCCTGTCAAGTGGTGAGTTACAGCATCTCCTGGTCTGACTAGCTTGATGTTCAACTTCTGAATCAAACAGACTGTCTGTATTTGATCTCTCAGAGTGAACAGTCTACCAAAGATTTTCTTCCTTTTTTGAGTGTCAAAAGACTGAAAACAGATTCCAAGCCTCAGTTGATTGAGCTAAATTGACTTTAAATGTAGGAAACCTCCACTGACCATGGTGACACACAACTAATGAATGCAGAGGAAGTGTGTGTAAGATGAAATACATCAGCGCTCCATTATGTCTCCATCCTCTCGCCGAACCCTGATGGAAATGAAGGGTCAGTCCCAGAGACGAGGGAAAATCCTGAAACACCGTCCCTGAGCCACAGTTGATAAATAAAGTGTAGATAGTGCACAGATAGTGTAAACTGAGAGCTGCTTTAAGTCAAACGTCACACTAAAAGCTGTGTGGTCCATTGTGTTGAAATCTTCCAAGAAGCAGCTGTGTGATGTCATGAGTGTCAAACGTTTTTGAACAGTAAGATTTTTAATGTTTTTTAAATAAGTCTCTTCTGCTCACCAAGCCTGCATTTATTTGATCAAAAATATAGCAAAAATGGTAAAATTGTGAAATATTTTTACTATTTTAAATAACTGCTTTCTATTTTGAATGCTGCTTTCTGTTTTCTACATAATAATAATAATAAAAACATTTTTAAGTAGCAAATCTGAATATTAGAATGATTTCTGAAGGATAATGTGACTGGAGTAATGATGCTAAAAATTCAGCTTTGAAATCACAGGAGTAAACAGCATTTTAAAATATATTCAAATAGAAAACAGTTATTTTAAATAGTAAAAATATTTTAAAATGCTACTGTTTTTGCTTTATTTTGGATCAAATAAATGCGGGGAACAGAAGAGACTTCCTTAAAAAACATTAAAAATCTTACTGTTCAAAAACATTTGACTGGTAGCATACATCAGAATCACTTGCGGTGCAACAAATTATTTTCTTAGTATTTTTGTCTAGAATAAATATCTAAACATTCTTGAATCAAGATGCATTTACTTGACAAGTAAAGTGATTTAAGATATTAAGTCTTGTTTTGATTAAAACAAGCAAAAATATCTGCCAACGGGGTAAGAAAAACAAGCTTAATTCAAAGGCTAAACAAGATTATATTTCTTGTCCCATTGGCAGATATTTTTGCTTGTTTTAAGGAATCTTTTTTACAGAAAACAAGACATAATATCTTAAGTAGTGGTCGACCGATATTGATTTTTTGACAGCCGATGCCGATATCTTAGAAAGCAAGGTGGCCGATGGCCGATATAAAGCCGATATAATTTTATTTATTTTAATTAATATTTAAGAAATTTTAAATCATTTGAAAATGATTAAAAAATAAATTTGTAAAATAAACATACTTATACTTTAGATGAGAATGTATTTTTCACAGATAAATAAATATTTAATAAAAATATAATTAAAAAGCCAGTAAACACTGTAACCAACAGGGCACTCAGTATTCATGGGAGTTTGTGTGCATTGGGAATCATATTTTTTTCAAATAAAGCCAAGGTAACACTCATTTTACATACAGCACACAGTGAAAATGACATGAATATGACAGTGGGCAAATGCATAAAGCGCAGCATAATTTGAAATCACAAGTTTAAAGTTTAAAGCATTCAAAATGCATGGACGCATGAAACGAGAAAGTATTATAATATTTGCCTTTCTATTACTAATAATATAAAAGCAATCGTTATAATACTTTTTTATATATATTTTAATCCCTTTGTTTAACAGTTCTATCTGATAATTAGACAGACTTATATCCGTATTAGACAGAACTGAACAACGACAGTGAACAAGAGGGAGAAGAATGTGAGCAAATGTATGCTCAGGCGCTGCTGTTATCAGCGCCGTCAAAATAAAAGTCCCGACTCGAATGCATCGGTCAAACAGAAAAACTTATCAGCCGATGCCGATATTTGAAAAATATCAACCGATATATCGGCAATGGCGATATATATTGGTCGACCACTAATCTTAAGTCATTTTACTTGTACAATAAATTCATCTTGATTCAAGAATTATTTTATATTTATACTAGAAAACAAGGCAACAATACTAAGCAAGAGAATATTTTTTTGCAGTGTGGTAAATACTGTTGGCTAATAGCACTCATTCTTGTCGGTTTAAGGTCCACGAGGATGTCGACTGCAGCGGTCTGAACCTCAGAAGGGTCCCGGCACGATTGCCGGCCTCCATCCACCTCCTCGATCTGTCTCGAAACCTCCTGCAGAACCTCACGGACCGGGAGCTTCTGGCGCTCTCCGACGTCCAGCATCTGAACCTCCACGCCAACAAGATCCAGTTCATCCAGCCGGGCCTGTTCCAGGACACGAGCCATTTGGAGGTGCTGGACCTGTCTGGAAACTTGCTGGACCTTCATGCGGCTCTGAAAACTCACGTTGGGCCGCTCAAATCCGTGCAGCATCTGGATTTGTCCGGAAACGGTCTGTTTACGGATATGAGCGATTATTTCCTGAGCGATGCCCCGGTCCTCACCAAGCTCTCTTTAAACGGGAACAGCATTACTAAACTAAGCAGGCACACATTCAACGGATCTCAGGCTCTAACAAGCATCGACCTGCACAATAACGTCATCATAGAAATCGAAGAAGGTGCTTTTGAATCCCTCACGGGGCTTTCAGAACTCGATCTGTCGGTGAACTCCATTTCATGCATTACGGACTTCAACCTTGTTCGGCTCAAAACTCTAAACTTGAGCAAAAATAGCTTGACCAATTTCCAGACCGTTGACTCAGATCTGGAATTCGAGCTTCTGTATTTGGACCTGAGGGAAAATAAAATCCTCTACTTCCCCGTGCTTCCCCAGAGGAACAAACTCATGTACCTGGACCTGTCCAGAAACCTCTTGAGAAGTGTGAATTGCTCCGGTCCGCTAGAAGAGCTGGAGAACCTAAAGGCCAGCGGGTATCTAGTCACTGACCACGACAAACCCCTTTGCCTTTGCGTCAATCAGAGGCACCAGGATCTTCCCAGGTTGCTCTACTTAGACTTGAGCTACAACCAGCTCAAAGCCATTCCGTCCTCATTCTTCAGCAGCATGATTTCTCTGGAGAGCCTAAACATCAGCAATAACTGTTTAGAGAGCTTCAGTGTGGATTCAGTAGGCCATCTGAACTCGTTGAAAACCTTGGACATCAGCTACAACAATTTGCAGAACTTGTCCTTTGGTGAAAACACGCTGGCTGCGTTGGAAGTCTTGCACCTTCAGGGAAATGCTCTGAGCACACTAGACACCGGGATTTTCTTAAGGCTCCCCAACATAAAAAGCCTTCACCTTCAGCAAAACCTGTTTAACATCTGTCCTTCTTTCAAGGGTCCAATGCACGACTGCATCCGACTGTCCTCTATCCCGACCCTGAGCTATCTTTACCTCTCAGAGAACAGTCTTGCATCGGTTCCACCAGGCGCATTTCGCGGAAGCCCGCTGCTTATTCTGGATCTTTCTCAGAATCCCGACATGGTCTTGGACCCGTACTCTCTCTCAGGTTTGGAGACGACCCTTGCCCATCTTTCTCTAAGAGGAAACCAGCTCCAAACCCTAGCCATAGACTTCACCTTCTTCCGTAAACTCAAGTCTTTGGATCTGTCAGTGAACCGACTCACGGGCGTCTCTCTGTGGAGCGGAGATTCTTCTGTGGAGTCCTTGAACCTGCAGAATAACAGTTTGGTAACGCTTGCATCTAACACGGTTTTTGCTCTGCAGAAATCGCTCCGGACTTTATACGTAGGCTCCAACCCCTTGAGCTGCTGCGGAAACCCGTACCTCCTCACGTTGCTTCAGCAGGACAGACTGAACGTGCCGGATATCGCTGCCGTGACCTGCTGGTTCACAAGAGACTCAGAGAGCGTTGAGATCAGTGTGAGCGCCGTGCAATCGGAGCACTGCGAGTCTGTGGACAGGAAAGTGTTGTGGATCAGCGTGATCGTCGTGCTCGCGCTCGGACTGACACTGGTGTTGGTGGTCGCCTTAAAACTCTGTCACTCGAAAACGCATGGATTCAAAAGAGGCATCAAAGCTTGAGTCAAAAGAAGGAAAAGAAACCAAAGCGTTCTCACCTGACTGTGGTGCTGCATGCATGACAGCTGGGTTTCAGTATGTGATGCGTGGGTGGATCTGGAATCAGTTCAGTGTCAAATCCTGATCACCATCCTTTGCATTCACATCAGTTGTGACATTTGCTATTTAAACAGAAATGCATGCAATATTCACAGAATAAACTTTCATGGGCAAAGCTGGACGTGCTCTTGCATTTGAGACCAGCCAGATGCAAGAACATGTCCTGAGCGAGACTGCACAAACGATCCCAAACATCTTTTTGTGCTAATCTTCTGCAATAACACTACACTTTCTGATGCGCGCACTTTATCGATTGTGATTGTGAATATGGGAGTGAAATGTATATGAGTAATGTGAAAACTGCATCAAGTTGCGAACAGATGCAAGATTGACTGAAGAGGGTTGTAGAGTGAGACATGTGATTGTAGGAGTGTGTTTTCAATATGTGACCCTGGACCACAAAACCAGTCATAAGTTGCACGGGTATATTTGTAGCAATAACCAACAATACACTGTATGGGTCAAAATTATGAATTTTTCTTTTAAGCCAAAAATCATTAGGACATTAAGTAAACATCATTTGTAAATTTCCAACCGCAAATATATCAAAACTTAATTTTTGATTAGTAAAGTTAGTATTAGTAAAGATTCTCAGATTTTTTTTGCACCCTCAGATTCCAGATTTTTTAAATAGTTGTATCTCAGCCAAATATTTTCCAATTCTAACAAACCATACATCAATGGAAAGCTTATTAATTCAGCTTTGATGATGTATAATTCTCAATTTCAAAATAATTGACCCTTATGACTGGTTTTGTGGTCCAGGGTCACATACGTGTATGTTGTGCATTAGCCGAAGGAATTTCATCAGCCGGAGGAAGTGTTTTTACTGGAACACCTGCAGCAGAGCGTCTCTCAGCATCGCTTTCCTGTTGTTGAGCTCAGTTTCCTTTCGGTGAAAGCTGCACTGCATTCGCTGTGATGATTTATTCATTCTGTCTCTCTCAGTGACACCGAGTTGGGCTGGACTGGTGATCAGGTTCAGCTTCACTCCCTACACACACATATAAACACACACCGGCTGTGAAGTTTGTTTGGTCAGCCGGGTCTTTTTTGAGATATTTCCAGCCCAGAGCTGAAATAAGTTTGACCCTGGAGTCTATATCAGGCGTGGATAAAGATAGACAGGAAATCCTTGTTGAGGGAAGCGCACATCATCACCACAGATATTAATAGATGTTTGTTTCAGAGCTGTTGACGTGCTAATGACAGCAGCTTCCTCCTGTCCATCTGAGTCACGGCTACGCCCCCTTCTGCTTTCCAGCTACACGTGACAAAACCCGCAGAAGCCACACACACACACACGTCATGTATGAGCAGTCACTACACACCAGTGCTATATGAAGGAACTATTACCACAATGTTTGTATAATGAACTACTGTGTAAAGCTATTTATGAAGTATTTTCCTAAATAAAACGTCTCTGTTATGCGCTGTCTGTTCACTGTTCCTCCACAACAAGGTTTTAGGCTAAAGTCATGATAAAATACATTATTCCTAAATTACACTTTATTTCCATAGTCCACTATTTACTAAAAACTCTTGAGTATTAGTAGACTTGTGTTATGTTTAGGTTAGGGTTAGTAGAATAAGTTAACTTGTTTAACTATTTATACTAGAAAACAAGACAAAAATATTAAGTGTAAGAGAATAATTTTTTGCAGTGCAGCATTCACTCAATCCCAGCGGATGCAATCAGTTACTCGAGCCTACAGCGCTTGTGCTTCATATGAACAGTCCTGCAGTGATAATGAATTTACACAAGTAGAAAAACTATCAGTAATGAGGTGATTAAACAGATGGGTGATCAGAGAAATGAATATGGACTCTCAGTTCTGAGAGCGGGCTGGCAGAGCGACTCCAGCACAATGCCCATCAGGCCTGTCCAAACAGGAAGTAGCGCTACAGGAAACGCGCAGCACAAACATGGAACACCAAGTTCTCAAAGACGCGCTGCTGTTTGTTTGGCTGCGGTTCCCTACTGTTCTCAGCTCTTAAAGGGCTCATTTATGTCATCTTTCAAATTATATGATCAGTTTATTACACCGCCTTGCTGCACACTGCAAAAAAATGATTTTCTTAATTAGTATTTTTTACTTGTTTTGATTTAAAACGATTTAAGATGTTAAGTATTGTTTTCTAAAAAAAAAAAATCATCAAAATTTGTTGCCGTAAATATATCTGCCAATGGGGTAAGAAAAATAATCTTAATTCAAAGGCTAAACAAGATTATTTTTCTTATCCCATTGGTAGATATTTTTGCTTATTTTAAGTAAAAACTAACAAAATTTGGATAGTTTTCTTTAGAAAACAAGACTTAATATTTAAAATCATTGTACTTGTCAAGTAAATGCATCTTGATTCAAGAATTTTTAAACATTTATATTAGAAAACAACACAAAAATACAAAGTAAGAGGATAATTTGTTGCAGTGCAGATGTGCTGGATGAAACCCAAAGCTCGTTTCTGACTCATTTTGAGCTGCTGATTGCAAAAACAGTGTCTGATTTGCTCTTTCAAGTCACACTTTATTTCAAAATATGATGCATTTTGTAGCATTTTTGCCTTGATGTGAATTTGTGCGGTGAAGAGGTCTTGTATCCTCTCTAAATCAGCAGAAAAACATGATTCCTGTCTGAATCTGAGAACATTTGATCAATTCTCAGCCCATTTTCACACGTGCTGACTGATATTAAGGTTGACAAAAGAAAATGCACTGTTACTGCATCTTAAACTATGTCAGTGTCATTGTTGCACACCTCAATGTTTTCGTAATTCGTAGGCATTTTTGTAAAAGTTGCTTAAATATCTTAATTGAACTAATGCCTAGTCCTGGCTTAAGCTAAGCCTCGTTTGTGAAACCGGGCCTAAGTGTTTATGCTTGACTTAAAATGACAAGTTTAGTTAACTTTAGTTACTTGGAATATTTAAGTTATCTGAAAAAGTTTTGGAAAATATATTTATAAACTTGTGTTTATGTAAAAATTCTTTGACATTAAATCTAGTCCCTGAACATATTTTCCCACTCCTTTGCATATTTTAAGTTAAATGTCATATTTGAATACAGAAACATTTGACATTTGATTCTTCAGTCTTATTTTGGGAACGTAATGGAAACTCGACATTGATATTTTTGAGCTCAGCATCATCAAATTGGGGTTTCTTTGCAAATTAGCAGAATTTTTCATTGAGATGCGGTGCTGTGTAATATCCCTTTCTCTCTGAGGTCATAATTTGGTTTTTCTCGACTATTTTTCGCCTGATAGGTGTTTTTTGCTTCAAGTCTTTGATGTAAACGCCTCTTCACGTGCGGAATGAGTAACAGGGGTTTCTGTCTGGTTCAGTGCAGTTTAAATCTGCTCTTCCTTCAATAAGAGCCTCGTCATGGTGACAGATTCATCAAACAATCGCCGTTTCAACGCTTCAGGAATAATAGTATCGATCTAACTTCCTCCTCATGACCTCACTGTAAATGAGGTCATGTGATGCTGATGTCACAGGTCAACCCATCTTTCCTTGTTTTGATCGTTACTGCTCGTTTTCACAGCACAATGAAGCCGTTGTATGCTTTATGCTTTATAATAGCAGTGGCATTATTTATACAATTATTGTAAATCCTGTCTTTATGATGTGTAGGACTTTCTTGTTTTCATATGAACGTGTAATTACCAGAAACGAGATGAGAATCACGTGTTTGAAGAGAGGCTTTGTTTTCTGTGGAATCTCTGAGACAATAGCCGCGTTCATCATCTTCATCTTCATCATCATTAGGCTGAAGAATGAGGAAAACTGTCAGAACTTTCCCTCTTGCCTGAAGTCATAATTACCAGTTTGTCCTGTTCAGGTGCTTTGATTTCAGATAGAACAGAAATCAAAGAAGAAATTATTAGAGCCTGAAAATATTCAACCAATATCCAGTGGATTTTGAATAAAATGTAGCATCTCATTCGTTGACAGCCATATAAACGTAACTTGCACTATTGGACGGCAAAAACATGATTTTCTTTTCAAAAGTATTTTTGTGTTGTTTTCTAGTATAAATATTTAAACATTCTTTAATCAAGATGCCTTTACTTGACAAACAAAATGATTTAATGATTTAAGTCTTGCTTTCTAAAAAAAACTTTGCTTAAAGGGGTCACATGATGCGATTTCAAGTTTTCCTTTCTCTTTGGAGTGTTACAAGCTGTTTGTGCATAGATAAGATCCCTGAAGTTGCAAAGACTAAAGTCTCAAAACCAAAGAGATATTCTTTATAAAAGTTAAGACACTGCCACGCCTCCCTAAAACATCTCAGTCAAACACACCCCCACGTCTACGTCACGATGTGGGAAGATTTGCGAAACACTGCCCAAATGTATACGCAAAGAAAGAGCGTGTGATTTTTATTCTGGCTGTAGTATTGTTCCTGCCGCCGGGGCCATGTCCTGGAGATGCTGTGTTTCAATGTGAAAGCGAAACTACTTTGTTTGGGCTTCCAAAAGAGGACACAACTAGAAATCAGTGGTTAAGTTGTGTTTACAACACTGTTCCAGAACAGTTCAACCCAGGGGCGCAGATGGGATTTTTTAACTGGAGGGGACCAAGCTGTCAGCAGTCCAGTTGTGGGGGGGGGGGGGGGGGGGGTATATACTAAGTCCGATATATACTTACACGGGTCCTATCTCTTGCCTGATCGTAACCCTTCTTTTTTAATGTTTTGTTTCTATGATATTTTCCTCTTTTTTCATCTGCCATCTCTCTCTGTCTATAGTCAATCTGCTAATATACGTCCTGACTCCTGTGCACTCAAATAGAGCGCTCTCTTCTCTCTATCAGTACAAGACACGCCCCCTTACTGCTGATTGGCTACACGTGTTTTGGGACTGTTTTGGCCTGGCCGCCACTACTTAGGCTAATGTACATAGCGGAAACCCTGATTTATCCTCCGTATACTGATGTTGCCTTTCGTAGAGACAGTGAGGGGGACGGATCGGGTCACTATGAATCTGGGGGGGTCATGTCCCCCCCGTCCCTAGTGCCATCTGCGCGCCTGGTTCAACTAGAGTGTGTGCAGCGCATTTTACGCAGGACTATTTCCTGAACCAGGGAGAGTAGCCTACAATACCAGCTGTGCACAAAGGCTGTTTCTATAAAGGGGGGCAACTCCAACTGTGCAAGAACAGTCTGGCGCTTCTGACTCTGAGCCTGTAAGTATGTTTTCTTATTTAAAGAATTTTCCACTGACGATTCAAACATGAGTTTTGAGCAGTATAGTGTAGTGCTTGTTTGTCGTTTCTCCGATCACAAATGCAGATATGGTAATGTTTACGCGGCGTGATGCAACGCAACGCGTAAAAAGAAAGTATAAGGCCGTGTTCACACTTGGCGTCTTTTTTGTCTAGAAAAAGTTGACAAGAGCGTTTTTTTTATGAAAAACAAAGCTGGCAGCGTCTGTTACAAATAGCAGCCGAGAGCGTCTTTTGTTGCCATAGCAACAGCTGCAACAGTAGCCTAGCGCTGTGTACTGCAGAAATGTCAAGAAAGAGTAAAAAGTTGGCTCTTGCGTTGACTTTTGAAGTTAACGGGAAAGAAAATGTCGATTCACAACGACGTTTGTGGGTGCACGACATTATACGAGGAAGAAACCAATATGGTGCTTACAACAATTTAGTCCAGGAGCTCCGGTTGGATGATGCACGGTTTGCGGCACCTTCTCCATTTTTCTTCTTGTTGTTATGGAAACGACAGATCTCACTACTAGCTTGTCATTGGTCAGCTGTCAAAAAGGCGCTTGACGTAGGGCGTTTCTTTCAGAAAAGTTTAACTTTTTTCAACTCGAAAAAACGCTCTGAGCTGCAGAAAAAGACGGCGGCAGTGGCATTTTAAAAAGCGCTCAGGACTTTTTTGAAAACACAGTTTACTCCATAGGATTATAATGTAAAACAGACGCCGGCAGCTTTGAAAAAGACGCCAAGTGTGAACACGGCCTAAGTCATTATAATCAGTAATTATGTCCCCACTGGATGCAACAAATGCCTCGTTTATAATGGGTTTTATTGTTTGTGTCTCATCGCCCTGGGAAACGTCATCACAATGCAGTGAGGGGCGTAACATTTCCGTCTCACGCTTGAGGTATTCGGCCAATCACAACACACTGGATAGCTGGCCAATCAGAGCACAGCTCACTTCTCAGAACGATGAGCTTTGTAAAAATCTACGTGTTTCAGAAAGGCGGAGCATAGAGGAGCAACAACAATGTGTATGTGGAAAATAGTGTGTTTTTGAACCTTAAACCAAACAAGCAAAAATATCTTTCAATGAGGTAAGAAAAATAATCTTAATTCAAAGGCGCGATGCCATAGAAGAACCTTGAACCATAAAGAACTTTTAACATCTGAAGAACCTTTCTGTTCCACAAAAGCTTCTTTGTAGCGAAAGAACGTTCTTCAGATTATAAAAAGGTAAGAAAGAGATGGTTCTTTAAAGAACCTTTGACTTAATTGTTCTTTGTGGAACCAAAAATGTGACCCTGGACCACAAAACAGGTCATAAGGGTCCATTTTTAAAAAATAATCTTTCCATTGATGTATGGTTTGTTAGGATCGGACAATATTTGGCTGAGATACAACTATTTGAAAATCTGGAATCTGAGAGTGCAAAAAAATTTAAATATTGAGAAAATCGCCTTTAAAGTTGTTCAAATGAAGTTCTTAGCAATGCATATTACTAATCAAAAATGACGTTTTGATATATTTACAGTAGGAAATTTACAAAATATCTTCATAGAACATGATCTTTACTTAATATCCTAATGATTTTGGCATAAAAGAAAAATCAATCATTTTGACCCATTGTTGGCTATTGCTACAAATATACTCCAGCGACTTAAGACTGCTTTTGTGGTCCAGGGTCACATATGGTTCTTCCATGGGATCACTGTGAAGAAGCTTTTAAGAAATTTTAGTTTTAAGAGTGTAACTCTTTAATGAAGACTTATTAAAATCCCTGTGGGGAAAATTAATGAGAAAAATGCTTCTGGAACAAAATCTGCTGGAAAACAAATGCAGTGATACTCTCAATTAGTAAAGTCTTATTAACAAATGATTTGAAATCTGTTATTCAAGTGTGAGTTTGGGAAGTTTTTGAGATGTTTGTATTTCCCCGTTGAAGCAGAGAGAAGTTGTACTGTTTGTCTGAATTCAGAAAAACTGTAGGTGAAAATTCACCTTGATGAGCGACTGCTTTCACTGTCCCATGAGGCCATTCATACCGACAATATTCATGCTATATAGAGCATGCTTTTTGATACGGCTGTCAAGTAAGCTTCAAACTAAAATGTAGTTCTCTTGAGCGCTTCTCATTGAGCGTTTGAGTCACTCCAGCTTCCATTCTGATCATCAGCCTATGAAGACAAAACACAACCGATCACTGAAGTACTGAACAGAACTGTGTGTGTGTGTGTGTGTGTACTATAACCGGATTCTAACACTGCAAGAACTAATGTTCTTCCTCTAGTTCTGTCTTGTGTTCCAGTACAAATATCTAAACATCCTTAAATCAAGACACATTTACTAGAGAAACAAACTGACAGAAGATATCAAGTACTGCTCTCTGAAAAACGCATCAACATTAAGTAGGTTTATGCTTTAAAAAAACAACTCTGGTGTCAGAAAAATAAACTTGATTCAAATGAAAACAGGGTTATTTTTCTGACCACATTAGCAGATTGTCTCTTAATTTTTTAGGAAACATTTTTTAGGAAATATCCTCAGTCATTTTGGTTTTCCAGTAAACGTATCTTGATTTAAAAACATTTAGATATTTGTATTGGAAAATTCAGACAAACATCATTTCTTGCAATGAAAACTATTAAAAATAATAAAGGAGAACATCCTGAAAAGGAGGTTTTGGGAGGATTTGTCATGTTTAACTCACTTTTGAGTATTTGACTCTGTATGGTACAAGCACACAGAACATGATGACAGCAGCATTACTAACAGCATTTCTTCTGCCCTGAAGTGAATTCAAAGGAATTCTGAGTGAAATGAGCAGCAGATGGAAACAGTCTGGAGCGCAGACAGACCAAACAAATCAGACACAGCCCATCTCACAGGATCTAAACAAATCATTCCACTCGTGTTTGTTTGCCCGCTGGACTGACTTTACACCGCCCACCCGCCGGACCGCCCTGATCACTGTCTGGATCTCTCTCTCTCACACACACACACACACACACACACACACGTTTGTTTTTGTGAAAAGTGGGGACATCCCATAGGCGTAATGGTTTTTATACTGTACAAACTGTATGTGCTATTGCCCTACACCTAAACTTAGCCCTCACAGGAGACTGTGCATTTCTACTTTGCCCCAAAAAACCTCACTCTGTATGATTTATAAGCGTTTTGAAAAGTGGGGACATGGGTCAATGTCCTGAAAAGTCACCTTCACCTTGTAATACCTGTGCCATAATACACATTTATGTCCTCATTTGTCACAAAATCACGCACACACGCATGCGTATGCACACGTTTGTTTTTGTGAATTGTAGGGACTCTCCATAGGCGTAATGGTTTTTATACTGTACAAACTGTATTTTCTATCGCCCTACACCAACCCTACACCTAAACTTAGCCCTCACAGGAAACCACAGAAAAAACTCACTCTGTATGATTTATAAGTGTTTTGAAAAATGGGGACATGGGGCAAAGAAAACAAGACTAAAATACTAAGTAAGAAAATCCCTTTTTGCCGTGTGAATGTAGACTCCGCTGGATCACGTGGTTCTCTGCTGCTTTGTCACGTTAAAGGAAACACAGTAAGCATATGAGTGGATATCTGAGCCAGATGATTAAAGCAGAATGAAAAGAGCGAGAGTTCAGCGAGTCTTTCATAGTCGCCCAGAAGCCAACAAACAAGCTTCACACACAAGCGCATCAGAGACGCTCCTCGCGGCAGCTTTTTCCAGGATTTCACTTCTTTGTGCTTCTGCTTCACCCTGCAGACCTGAAACTGGAATTCTGTAAACATGAACAAAGAGCTGTGCTCGGCTTACTGAACACCCATCCACTTATATAAGCTCGACCCGCAGCCGCCGCCGCTCTCACACAGGCTTGTTGTTGTGTTTGTTTTCAGTCGTCAAGTGTTTCTGAGAAGCTGAGATTCATGGGAATGGATTGGATCTGATTCAGTCTGATCTATTCCTGCGCCAACATATATCAGTCAAGAACAGTTTGGATGCTGATGAAGGTGATTGAGCTGTTCATTCATGTGGTTTTGATGAAACCTCAGGTGTGTTCCAGAAAGTACCTCGGCTTTTACTGTCATTTGGAGCTCAATTTCATACAGGGACATCCGAGCCCGGGTTTTCAGTCTTTCCCGTTCGCTGATCCCTGGAGAGAGAAACTCCACTCCAAAGGTTCCTGGAGAGAGAAAACAGAGTAGGAGGGAATTCAATCACATACAACACATCCATATTAACACTGAAACACACACATAAGCAGAGTTGTCCCGAATAGGGGTGTAGAAAACACCTAATATTCAGTAATATTACTGATTTGACGGCATTGACAGACAAGCACAAAATATGAAATGAATTGATCTGAATAATGATACTATTGTGTTCTGTATGGCTGCTTTATAGCAGAAACTGAGTTTGTTTCATAATTGATGAATTTTGCAGCATTAACATTATTATTTTTTGTTTATCATAGTGAAGCTGCTTTGAAACAATCTATGGAAGCTTATTTCCTCCACTGAATAAAAACAAGCAATTCTGAGTTTATATCTTGCTTTTTTTCTCTTCTTACTTTTTACTCTCAATTCTGAGTTTATATCTCATAATTCTGAGTTTATATCTCATAATTCTGAGTTTATATCTTGCTTTTTTCTCTTCTGACTTTTTACTCTCAATTCTGAGTTTATATCTCATAATTCTGAGTTTATATCTCATAATTCTGAGTTTATATCTCATAATTCTGAGTTTATACCTTTTAATTTGGACTTTTCTCACAATTCTGAGTTTGCCTTGCAATTTTCAGTTTATATCTCATAATTCTGAGTTTATATCTCGCTTTTTTCTCTTCTGACTTTTTACTCATAAATTTTGAATTATGAGATCGACTCAGAATTTAATCTCAATTTTGAATTTATATTTAGTAATTCTGGGTTTATATCTCAATTCTGAGTGTATATCTTGCAATTTTAACTTTTTTCTCAAAATTCTTAGTTTATATCACATAATTATGAGTTAATATCTCATAAGTTTGAGTTTATATCGCATAATTCTGAGTTTATATCTTGGAATTTTGACTTTTCTCACAATTCTGAGTTTGTCTTGCAATTTCAGTTTATATCTCATAATTCTGAGTTTATATCTCAAAATTATGACTTTATATCTTGTCTATATCTTTACATTTTGATTTTCTCACAATTATGAGTTTGTCTTGCAATTTTCAGTTTATATCTCATAATTTGGAGTTTATATTTATACCTCATAATTCATATTTCAATTCTAAATATATATCTCAAAATTCTGAGTTTATGTCTCAGTTCTGAGTTTATATCTTGCAATCAACTTTTTTCTCTGAAATGTGGTGAGAAAAACAAGCTTCCATAACATTATGCATTGTATAAAGTGCTATATTAATAAATGTGACTTTACTTGAATTGACTGCATATCAGTTTCTGACACACTGCTTGTCCACTCTTATAATAAAAGTTAGTGCACGCTGGCTGCTTTATCAGAAATAATTCAGTGTCATTATTCATCATATTAAACGGAACCATCAGTTTCCGCTCATATTTTTCTTCAGATGTTAAACTTTTCACTCTGAATCGCCAGAGACGTTTCTTTCCACTGCGTCTGGCCTTCATCATAACTCATAATTCTCCAGAAGAGTCTGATTGTGAGGGACTTTAAAGAACTCGATTCTCAGTATCAGTCAAAGCTCCTTTTATAAGTTTTTCAAAAACCACAACGGGGCAAATTCACATGAATCTGAACGTGAGGTTCCTCACAAATGGCCCCTGGAGCTCCAGCACAACTGGGTTCAATTAGCAGACTTTCAGTGACTCTTCTCACATGACAGACGAGCCTCCAGCAGCTCCAGACGACACACACTGTTTGGACAGGTGGTCTCCACTAACTAACCTTCACTAACCCACCGACCGCTGCTCGCTTTCAGGGCATTTCATCGGCGCTGGTGAGTGAAAGCAGAGTGTGTTTACTGTAACTAACTCAGATTCCCTCGACAACAAAAGCTTTTCTGTAGATCTGTCAACGGAGACGTTTCTCATGACCTCCTCGAGTCCCTGATGAGTTCATGACGTTCCTGAGATGCTCCTCTAGAGACACACAGATAGACACACAGACGCATGTATGGGGTTTAATTACACATGTGGGAATCACTGATAGCGGCTCCATCTCCTCCCAAACACACACATTCCCATATAAGGCTGTTCATTCAGAGTCATGAGAGGATCACGCCTCATATCTTTGAGAACATACAGTGCTGATGCGTTTCCAGCACAGATGAACCCAGATGATCCATGATAGTTTGACTTTTGCATTTCTCAGTTGAATTTCAATAAAGTCAAAGTGCATTCAGACCCACATATGCAAATGTTATGATTTTAAAATGTTTTTGAAAGGCTCTTCTGCTGACCAAGACTGCATTTATTGGATCAAAAATACAGTAAAAATTGTGAAAAATAATTGTAATTTTAAATATGTTTTTTATGTGAATATCTGTTAAATGTAATTTATTTCTGATCAAAGCTGTATTTTCAGCATCATTACTGCAGTCTTCAGTGTCACATGATCCTTCAGAAATCATTCTAATATGCTGATTTGCTGCTTAATTATTATCATTATTAAATTATTAATAATGCATCTTATCAATGTTAATTACATTAGCCAGCATGCACTAACAATGACACATACTTGATTAATTTCAAATGTTACTAATACATTATTAAGTTATTTTGTTAATGCACTGTGAACTAATATTTTTATGAATTAACATTAACAAAAGTTAATACTGGAAAAATATAGTGGTCATTGCATCAACTAATGTTAACAAACCAGACCTTGTTGTAAAGTGTTACCAGTTTCCCATGTTTTCGGCGCACGCTAACGGGAGGCACAGGAAGTTCCTGCAGTCAGTAAATTGTAAGCAGACGTGGGGATTCATGAGCTGGACTTGAGTCATGCTGAACAGCTCTTTGTGAGTAAGACAGGAGTTAGTCTCACTTTCTGGAGGTCAGAAGGGTCACACATCAACCACTTTCCTCTTTCTGAGCAACAGCACTACATTCTGACAGAGCTGTGAGTTCACTATGATGAAGCGGCTCAGTCTCATCTCATCTACGGCTCTTTCCATCTGTCCTTGAGAAAAGGAGAGACACGTCTATGGAATGATCACAGAAATATGAATGCAGTTACCATTCTCAGTTTACCGCTGTAATGTTGGAGCGCTGTAGGGGTACCAGGGTGTTGACAAGTGGTTGCTAGGGTGTTTCTGTGATTTTCAATGTTGCTATGTGGTTGCCAGGGTGTTGTTATGCAGTTGCCAGGGTGTTTTTATGGTTTTCTGTGTGTTGCTATGTGGTTGCCGGGGCATTGTTATGCAGTTTGTAGGGTTATTCTATTGTTACCAAGGTGTTTCTATGGTTTTCTCTGTGTTAATATGGTTACCTGGGTGTTACTATGTAGTTGCCAGGATTTTCCTGTCGTTGCCAAGGTGTTTCTATGTAGTTTTCAGGGTGTTGCTATGCTTACCAGGGTGTTGCTACAGTTGCCAGCATGTTGCTAAGGTTACCATGGTTTTGTTATGGTTGGCATGGTGTTACTACGGTTGCCAGGGTGTTGCTATGGTTGCCAGGATGCAGTTATGCTTGGCAGGGTGTTGTTATGGTTGGCATGGTGGTGCTATGTGTTTGCCAGGGTATTGCTATGGTTGCCAGGGTGTTGCTATGGCTGCCAGGATGTTGTTGTGTGTTTTCCAGAGTGTTGCCATGGTTGCCAGGATGTTGTTATGGTTGCAAGGGTGTTGCTATGTGGTTGGTAATAGCTTGCAATGCCCCTCATTTTGGATGAAAGTATCTGCTGAATGAATGTGAATTGTGTAAACTCATTCTGGGTGGATGTGTGGAGATCATGAGTCTGATGCGAGGAATCACTCACACGACTAGCTCTATGACTAATTAAAGCATTTTTTTGGATCTCTGCTGGCTGACGTCAAGACGAAGGCACTTTATGTTTTGGCAGCGAATGTTTTTGTTCTTCTGAAATGTCTGTAATGAGAAACGACAGAAACACAAACCATCTGATCTACAAACCATAAAACAACATCTGGAGAAAGACCTTCAGATGGTTTCAATGTTCTCATGTGCTTCACACAAACAAAGAAAATCATAAAGCCGCTCGACACACGGACAATTAAACGCATATACATATCTATAAAAAGAAGAAACACGTTCCTCTCCACAATTACAAACATCACGAGCCCCGATGATCCTACAAACCCACAGACACATTCAAAACAACACCAGAAACCACATTCATCACAGCCGCTGTGTGTTAGAGAGGAATCTCACCTTTGATCTCTGATGAATAATAACATACGTGTGTGTGATCTCAAGGTTACACACACATTCTTGCATTCTCTCCATAGGCGTAATGGTTTTTAAACTGTACAAACTGTATTTTCTATCCCCCTTACCCTAAACCTGCCCCTCACACAAAACTACTGCCATTAGATTCTCAAAACACTTCATTCTGTGTGATTTATAAGATTGTTTCCTCATGGGGACCAAAAAATGTCCCTACAAGGTCAAAATTTACTGCTATTACTATGCTTGTGGGGACATTAGTTTGTCATAATAACATAGTGAATACCAACACACACACACACACACACACACACTCCAGCAGCGCATTTCTGACATCAATAACAAGATTCCAGACAGAATGGTTGCAGTTGTTTGGCTGCAGACGAGACGAGGACGAGCTCTATAAATACACAGCATGTTTGACACAGAAAACATCTGCTGATATAAACACTGAACGCTCCGTTTAGTCTAAACGATTAAAACACACTCGCACTATCAGTGTTGAACCAGACTCGGACTCTGCTGGGTTTATAGGATTTCTCTGGGATTTGAGTAAATGTTCTTTCATTAATCACTGAGACGTTCACTATTGACCCCTAAAAAACTGACCAAAAACGTCCCTAAAATGATTGAACTGTAACGATATTACTTAAAATCAAAATAAGGCATTTTAATTATTTATTTATTTTTCCATGGAAGGTTCAATTGAGATAAAAGGAAATCTCTTCTTTCAGGGAGCCCTGGCCAAGATGACCATACAAAAGACAAAATTAACACAAGACAATCTGATATACGGCCAAAGCAAAACAGTACTAATTAATCAACAAATTAATTAAAACAGCAACAAGGATCCTTCATTATGCACTGCAAAAAGTTTTTTAAAAGTGTTCAAAGAGGGAATAACTGAAGAGGTGCAACATTAAACTGATTATTTTTATATACATCATATAACCACAGACGCATCAGAGGAAGACGTCAGCTTCAGTGGGAGGCTCTTCTCCTTCAGTGCACACTAGTTCCTCAAGGGGTCTTACTGGTACTTTTGAAGGGCAGTGTTACAGTTTTTCTGCGGAACGAGACGCTCGCTCATATCTGACATTCACAGACTGTCTGAAACATCCCACATCTCACACACACACACACACACAGTCTCAGAATCAGATCCACACTTCCTGTCTTCAGATGAAGCGAATGAGTCATTCGTCTATATTCACTTCATCCCCAAACAATAACATCAGTTTATACGGCTTTCTAACTATATTTGTCCAGATGATCAAATGTCACATACAATATTTAATAATCATCTGATTTGTTCATCTCATGACAAATGTGGGAAACACAACAGCTCCTCTGAGGGGATTTCATTGAGGAAATAAATCAATTCATTTCATATTTAAATGGAGATTATTACACTGAAATCAGCATGCACAGTTATTAAATATGTTAGCATTCACAACTCACCACTGTGATGCTGGAGTGACCAGTGTGTTTCTACACTAATGAGACGTGCAAAATTAAATCATTATATTGAAGGAAGCTGATTAAACTTAATGTGACTTCTATTGTTGTTTTCAGAATCAGAATCAGAATCAGAATCAGAAAGAGCTTTATTGCCAAGTGTGTTTGCACACACAAGGAATTTGTCTTGGTGTTATGAGCTTCCAGTACAGAAAGTACAAACATAGTGCAGACAACATATAATTAAGGTGATAAAGAACACTAATGAAGAGAATATACAATAATTAAGAATAACAATAGTAATAAAAATAAAAATATACAGAAAAGAGACATGACCATAGACAGAACTGTGAATGTGCATGTGTCTTATGTACAGATGAAGGTTTGATGAGTTATTTACAGATGTACAGTATACCGGGGTGTGTTATGTGTTGTTCAGGTGGGATACGGCCTGGGGGAAAAAACTGTTCTTGTTTCTGGCTGTTCTGGTGCTCAGTGATCTGTAGCGCCGGCCAGAGGGCAACAGTACAAAGAGAGAGTGAGCTGGGTGTGAGGGGTCCAGAGTGACTTTCTTAGCCCTTTTCCTCACTCTGGAGGTTAAAGTTCTTGGAGGCTGGGCAGAGGGGCACCGATAATTCTCTCAGCAGTCCTAACTGTCCGTTGTAGTCTTCTGATGTCTGTTTTGGTAGCTGAACCAAACCAAACAGTTAAAGAAGAACATAGGACAGACTCGATGATTGCAGAGTAGAACTGTTTCAGCAGCTCCTGAGGCAGGTTGAACTTCCTTAGCTGGCGGAGGAAATACAGCCTCTGCTGGGCCTTTTTCGCAATAGAGTCAATGTGATTGTCCCACTTCAGGTCCTGGGAGATGGTGGTGCCCAGGAATCTGAATGACTCTACTGAAGTCACAGTGCTGTTCATGATGGTGAGTGGGGGAGAGCAGGGGGGTTTCTCCTGAAGTCCACGATCATCTCCACAGTTTTGAGCGTGTTCAGCTCCAGGTTGTTAAGACTGCACCAGACAGCCAGCTGCTCAACTTCCTGTCTGTAAGCAGACTCGTCACCATCCTGGATGAGGCCGATAAGTGTGGTGTCGTCTGCAAACTTCAGGAGCTTGACAGAGGGGTCCTTTGATGTGCAGTCATTCGTGTAGAGGGAGAAGAGCAGTGGGGAGAGAACGCAACCCTGAGGGGCGCCAGTGCTGATTTCCCAAGTAACAAGTGTGAAAACACTGAGGATTAGGGTTACTTGCATGTAATTACACATAATTTATTGTTATTATAATAGTGAGCACATGTAACAAGGACACTTTAAAACAAAGTGTTACCAAACAAAAAGTATTTTTGTCTTGCTTTCCGATATAAATATCTAAACTTTTAAAAATAATTTACTGGAGATGCAAAATAACAGAAGTCGTCTTGAATTCTGAGAAACTCATCAAAGTTGATATAAAAATATCCTTATCTTTCACTTTGAATTAAGATGATTTTTCTGACTCCATTGGCAGATATTTGTTCCTGTTTTAATCATAAAATCTCATAAAACAAGAATCTCAATTCATTGTGATATTCAGTGAAGACAAAAAAAACTAAAAACTCTGACACAGAAACATGCTAGTTTTTCTACTTAAAATCATGTTAAAATTTCATGTTTAATTTAATGTTACTTGCCATTTCTTTGTAATTGTGAAATTTGCAAGCAACTCCTGCATGAAAACAGCTTCTAGATCAAATTTCTGTCATTGTAACGCTTCATATCTTTTCATAAACACTTGTTACCAAAGTTAAAATGCATTTTAATATTTGCAGATTCATTGTTTCATCTGAAATTGGTTGTCGTGTGTTTTAATGCATTATTCTTTCTAAACAATGAATAGATATGTATAACTGTGGTTATGATTATTCATGAGATCACAGTGCATTATAACGTGCATTACAAGGCACAATTAATGCATTAAATACTTTTAAGTGAAGTGTTACTGAAAATGTTTGAAAACTCTGGGAAAACTCTTTCTACATGCATTTTTTTTTTTTTGTGGCGCGAGGAAACAAACTCCCAGCTGCTGTA
>NC_136725.1:19509002-19639002 GCF_936440315.1 Barbus barbus | reverse complement strand
AATAATTTTAGGAAAAAAAGAGACTTGAATTGAAGCGATATGGATTTGACGGCCCTGACTTTATCAATCTGAATAAAGACACTACTGTGTTCTGTAGAGCTGCTCTACAGCGGAGATTAAACGTGCTTTCCTTCAGAAAGCGAAACGACACGAAGAGATGAAGATTCAAATGAGGCTCTGTCCCACAGGAGCTCGATCCGTAAGGACAGCAGGAAAGTCCCAGCGTCCCCTGGCGTCTCTGCCCACTTCAGAGGAGCGGAATCCACCCAGAAACACACACACACATCAAAACCCCCTGTCCCACACTCACACCCACTGCACGTTTGTTTCCATCACAATGAGGAGTTGCAGGGAAACTCGGCCCTTATAATGACACTGGTACTTTCCACACACACACACACACACACACACACACCCACACACACCTGTGGCCACGCCCGTCCTCAGCCCCGCCCCCGGCTCACCTGTGCAAACACACACACAATCACAGCAGACAACAGAGCTTTGTAGTAAAGTTTATGAGTTAAAATGCTGAGCGTTACATCCATCCAGCACAAACGAGACTCAAGCAAGACACATAAGCGAGGGCACAAATGCTATTTACACCAATCAGAGAGCAGAACACAAGCGGAGGCGGAGTCACGAAATGTCCTGATGAAGCAGCGCTCATCATCTGGAAGGTTCCAGTCCAACAGCTCTAATTAAAACTATAAATTAAAGTGACAGTGCACCTAAAAAATGATCACTCTGTCATCAATCAATCACCACGAGATTGTTCCAAACCTGTATGAATAACATTGCTGGTAGCCATTGACTTCCATTGTATTTTTCCCTAGTATTGAAGTCAATGGCTGTTTGTTTACGAACATTCTTCTAAAAATCTTTTGTGTTCAACAGAAGAAAGAAAATCATGCAGGTCTGATCAACTTGAAAGCGAGTAAATGAAGACAGAATGACGATTTATTTTGGTGAGCTGTCCCTTTTTTAAGTAGAAATCAACACAAACTTTCCTATCGTTCAGTCAGGAATCGGATTCTCCATAAAGTAAGGTTTCGCTCTGCAGCACAAACTCACTGCATGATTCTCTATACGGCCGTGATGAAGCACAAACAGAAGGTCTTTATCCTCTGAAAAAATTAAATCTGCACGTTTCACTGCGATTGGTCGGCCATGGGGCTGGTCGCCGCCCCCTCATCGTTGCTGCTGTCCACTTCCTGTTCCATGGCAGCCTCCTCGTCCAGACGCTGGCTGGTGTAGTCTGTGATCTCCAGAAAGCCGCTGGGCTCCACCACCACGTTTGATTGGCTGGAGTCGGGCATGATGGAGTACTGCGGGATCACCTGAAATATCATGCACAAAATCATATTTTGATATTATTTTCCTCTAAACCACTAGATGGCACAAAAACGTGGCGTAGCGCTTTCTAAAACATTAGCTTTTCAAGATGCACGTGCAAATTTGGCAAAGTTGATTCTGTGCTTACTTGATCTAATATTTTATGTTTTTTTTTTTAAATGTTGCAGATTTAAGTTGCAAATGAGAATCGCTAAAATTAATACATGCGTTTTAAGTTTTGTTTAAGATAATTAAAGCAACAGTTTTTAAATAACGAAAGAATATGTAAAAAATATTCTCTTACTCAGTATTTTTGTCTTGTGTTAAAGTCAGTGGCTACCGTCAACTTTTTGGTTACACACAATCTTCAAAGTATGTATTTGTAGTATTATTTTTGTGTTTTATTTTTACAAAAATTTATTGTTACGGCCCTATGAAATATCTTCAATATTTTCTTTGGAACTCCTTCAATGCTTTCAGAATCTTTACTTTTTAAAATTATTTTGTTTCTGTATTTTAAAAAAGGTATATTTTTTGTATTCACATTTTTAATGACAGAATATTTAAGGAAACAAAAATTATTTTTATTGTTCAAAATAATCAGAAAATAGTACAAACTTTGCTAAAGTGATTGTTTTGAACAAGTATTTAACTTCAGCTAAAATAATGTTTTTTAAATAATGTCTTTGTATCAACATTGTGAGCATTTTACCTTCCTTGTCAACTCGTACATTTTTAAACAAAATAAACGACTTGTATGATTTATTTTGACACAAATCCATTAATGTTCAATACAAATGTATATATTTTTTCTTCAATTATACATTTTAGGCGCAGAGACAAGCACATTTTTTTCTTAAGGTGTGCCTTTAAACCTAGTTGTACCCTAAATCTTTATGTAAAAAATCAAAAGCATGTCTGTAGACTGAATCAGATGTGGATGAGTGTGTGTGTGTGTGTGTCAGTTTGCTCTACTACACACTGAAACATGCATGATGCTCGTCTGCATCTCTCTACACATCAACTTCATCTGAGAGTCCCTTCAGCAGCATTTACTTTGAAAAACACTATCAGCAGATACACACGAAGAACTGCACTACAACACGCCAAAATAAAAGTTCTGAAACTATGACCGCAATATATTACTATTGCACAGTGGAATATACTCTTCAAAGTGTCTACTACTACTACTATTAATAATACATTACAACTTTATTTTTAAAGAAATAATAAAAAAAATTCATCCATGTTTTAATTTGAACAGTAAACCTCTGTTGCGCAGCAATTTATGTGCCAAAAAAATGAAATGGTTTAATTTTTATTTGAACAAAAGATTAAATAAATGGCTAAAATAAAACGGAATTTGAGGGAAAAAAAGTATTTCAGAGGGCCCTAAATATTTAATATTTGCTAAACTAAACTAAATATTTGACTAATTTTGAATTTTTACATATTTGTACTTATATTAAATATTTGGCAAAAATATTTGTCTTTTAATAAATTGTTGTTAAACTCCATAAGTTTCATGATTTTAATTAATTAGAGATGCTTTTTGTTTACAAAAATGGAATTTTACAATTATATTAAAAAAGTAATCCATGAAAAATTAGGACAGAAAAAGAAAAAAAAAAAAATCCAGAAAAATTAAAACTGAAAAGAGTGAATTTGGAAAAAAAATTACAGAATGAACGGAAGTCAACAGACGTTCTGGAGGAGAACCTGATGGAGTTTAGTTTCCTCACTACGGTCACCTTTAGCTTGCTCAGCTTGGTCAAAAGACAATATTCAGTATTATCACTGATATGACGGCACTGACACCATCAGGTTAGAACGTGAACTGAATTGATCTGAATAAAGACTCTATCGTGGAGCTCAAGAATGTTAAACATTCAAGAGTGTTTAAATATAAACACACATATATATATATATATATATACACATACATACACACACTCACCTAAAGGATTATTAGGAACACCATACTAATACTGTGTTTGACCCCCTTTCGCCTTCAGAACTGCCTTAATTCTACGTGGCATTGATTCAACAAGGTGCTGAAAGCATTCTTTAGAAATGTTGGCCCATATTGATAGGATAGCATCTTGCAGTTGATGGAGATTTGTGGGATGCACATCCAGGGCACGAAGCTCCCGTTCCACCACATCCCAAAGATGCTCTATTGGGTTGAGATCTGGTGACTGTGGGGGCCATTTTAGTACAGTGAACTCATTGTCATGTTCAAGAAACCAATTTGAAATGATTCGAGCTTTGTGACATGGTGCATTATCCTGCTGGAAGTAGCCATCAGAGGATGGGTACATGGTGGTCATAAAGGGATGGATATGATCAGAAACAATGCTCAGGTAGGCCGTGGCATTTAAACGATGCCCATGTAGGATATCAGAGACTGAATCAGACAATTTTAAGATGCATCAGAACACTGAAACATGAGAAGCTGAGATTCCAGAAAGAGAGGCTCCAAGAAACAGGATATCATAAATCTGTCCGGAGTCCTAGCTCCAACTAGCTGAAGCAATCCTAATTTAGCAAGCCTCTTTCACCAAACAACTTGCAACACTGAGGAAAAAGAAACACATTGATAATTCCAATTCAAGAAGGAGACTGTCAAATTCGTTGCAAATAATCAAGACTGATTGTCAAAGAGATGGCCATCACGTGTTCCACGATTGTATTCACAAGCTTCCTTAAACTGACTTCTCCTCCACATAGAAGACAGTCCAACCCAACATTCCTTTGTCTAAAGAACATGCCTTCGTTCTCCTTAGAACTGCACAAAGACTTTCTTCTCCATATGCACATAAAATCATCCTAAAAGGACATTTTTATGTTGTACCCACATATCATGTTTTAATCAAATAATATGTATGTCTTTTTAATCATTATTGAATAGCTCGAGTCTTAAAGATAAATATTGCATATTTAGTATGTATGAGCTTGAAAATCCATGCTTTAAGTGTTTCTTCCAATCAATTCTTTGTCCAATGCATCAGTCTTGTTATTATGAAATCATGTTCAAAAAGGTGTACTTTGCCAGAGCCTGTAAAATTCGGACCATGTGACTGATAACAAGCTGATTTATGATGTAAAGAACACACCCTAGCTAAGATAATAGCCTATCTAATTGGTCAAGACATCCAGATGGGATGTGTCCAGAAGCGAGTTTAAAACTGTTGTCCCTCCTTCTTTCTTTCTCTTTTTTGTTCTCTCTTTTACGCCTCTCGTACTCTCGTCCCTCTCTCACCGCGTGCTGCTCTTTGAGCGTGCTCTGGCCCACGTGCCATAATGAGAAGGAAAACAACTTAGTCTCGTTACATCCTTTTAATTTTATTCTTTTACTTTAGTTTATTTTCTTTCCGTGGAGTTTCGTGTTCTAATGTAAGTTTGCTACAAAGTCCAGCTCCGACCCGCTTCAAACTTCAACCAGAAAGAACTCTGCATCCTCAGCCAACGCCCAAAAGACGTCACTTCAAAGACTACTGAACTTCCAGCCAATCAGACACTTCGGGAAACCCCCCCTGTCTGCAAGGACGACACAAAGGAAACCCCCTAACAAGGCAAAGCACGCAAGCTACACCTCCAAATTCTAACTGAATCAGGTGCAGTTAATATAAATCTTAGCCTCATTGAGAAACTCAAAGCGAGGGTTAAATAAGTGATTGATGGTTGTTCAGGTCTATGCAATAGCACATATTGCTGTGAACTTGGGATTTCACATTTTCATTCTCTTAAACTCATCCTTTCCTCACTTTCTCTCTTTCTGCAACGTGTGAATGCTGTGAATGCTTGTGTTCATGTGTTAGATTAGTTTATGTCTTAGGTTTATATAAATAAAATCTGATTTATATTGAAAAGAGAAGTATCTTGTGTTTTCTGCTCACAAGTTAATGCCTTAATCTGTCGATTTCGTTACTGTGCTATTTAATAGTGTTTTCACTATATTTGAGATTTTAATATCCAGTGCAGAGTTTGTTATACGGCTCGTTCAGTGAATCGCCGTAACACTGATTCTGTTCAAATCCCTATAAAATCATAAATGATTCCCTTTGAGCTAAATTAAACTATTTATTTAAATTACGTATTAATATTATATGTAATACCCTTACACCCAATTGGCACGAAGGGGCCTAAAGTGTGCCAAGAAAACATCCCCCACACCATTACACCACCACCACCAGCCTGCACAGTGGTAACAAGGCATGATGGATCCATGTTCTCATTCTGTTTACGCCAAATTCTGACTCTACCATCTGAATGTCTCAACAGAAATCGAGACTCATCAGACCAGGCAACATTTTTCCAGTCTTCAACCGTCCAATTTTGGTGAGCTCGTACAAATTGTAGCCTATTTTTCCTATTTGTAGTGGAGATGAGTGGTACCCGGTGGGGTCTTCTGCTGTTGTAGCCCATCCGCCTCAAGGTTGTGCGTGTTGTGGCTTCACAAATGCTTTGCTGCATACCTCGGTTGTAACGAGTGGTTATTTCAGTCAAAGTTGCTCTTCTATCAGCTTGAATCAGTCGGCCCATTCTCCTCTGACCTCTAGCATCAACAAGGCATTTTCGCCCACAGGACTGCCGCATACTGGATGTTTTTCCATTCTTTGTAAACCCTAGAAATGGTTGTGCGTGAAAATCCCAGTAACTGAGCAGATTGTGAAATACTCAGACCGGCCCGTCTGGCACCAACAACCATGCCACGCTCAAAATTGCTTAAATCACCTTTCTTTCCCATTCTGACATTCAGTTTGGAGTTCAGCAGATTGTCTTGACCAGGACCACACCCCTAAATGCATTGAAGCAACTGCCATGTGATTGGTTGATTAGATAATTGCATTAATGAGAAATTGAACAGGTGTTCCTAATAATCCTTTAGGTGAGTGTATATATATATATATACACTAGAAAATAAGTCAAAAATACTTAGAGAATAATGTTTTGCAGTGCACAAACAGCTCATCAGTTTACATACCCCCTGCAGAATTTGCAAAATGTTAATAATTGAAACTAAATAAGAGGGATCATGACAATGGCATGTTATTTTTAATTTAGTACTGTCCTGAATAAGATATTTCACATAACAGATGTTTATATATTCTCCACAAGACAAAATAATAACTGAATTTATAAAAATGAACCCGTTCAAAAGTTTACATACCCTTTAATCTTAATAATCTATCTCATTTCCTGGATGATCCACGACTATTTTTATATTTTGTGATAGTTGTTCATGAGTCCCTCGTTGGTCCTGAGCAATTTGAACCCTTTCCAGCAGTGACTATGATTTTGAGATCCATCTTTTAACACTGAAGGCAACTGAGGGACTCGTACACAACTATTACAAAAGGTGCAAACATTTACTGATGCTCAAGAAGGCAACACAATGCATTAAGAGCACGGGGGGGTTTGAAAACTTTTGAACAGGATGATGATTAAGATTCAAGGGTATGTTAACGTTTGAACGGGGTCATTGTTATAAATTCGGTTATTATTTAGTCTTGTGTAGAATATATAAACATCTGTTATGTGAAATATCTTACTCAGGACAATACTAAATAAAAAAATAGCACGCAATTTTCATGATCCCTCTTATTTTGTTAATTAACATTTTCCATATTCTACAAGGGATATGTAAACTTATGTGCACAACTGTATGTGATGAAGTTTGCATCACTGATTCTGTTATTTTCCTGAGAGGTTTCTTGGAAGTGATCTGTGTTGTATCAAGCGCTACACTGCAAAAAATGATTTTCTTAGTATTTTTCTTGTTTTCTAGTATAAATATCTAAACATTTTTGAATCAAGATGCATTTACTTGACAAGTAAAATGATTTAAGATATTAAGTCTTATTTAAAAAAATAAATAAAGTAAAAAGCATAAATATCTGCCAGTGTGGCAGCCTTGTTTAGCCTTTGAATTAAGATGATTTACCTAATGCCATTTTCAGATATTTTTGCTTGTTTTAAGTAAAAGCTAACAACATTTTGATATTTTTTTACAGAAAACAAGTCATTTGACTTGTCAAGTAAATGCATCCTGATTCAAGAATGTTTAGATATTTATACTAGAAAACAAGTAAAAAACACTAAGAGAATAATGTTTTGCGGTGTACAGAAGTAAAGCTGAGCTGGAGCACCTGTATGATGTCCAGTTCTTTGCTCTTGACGCGGCTGAAGGCTCCGTGAGCGAGCGTCTGTTTAGAGCTGCTGATGAGCGGCGAGGCAGTCGGTGTTTTGGTCAGCGGGCCGCAGTCGCTAGATGAGTCCACCACCATGGGCTCGGCGCTGGGGTCGATCTCTGCCTCCATCATGGAGATCTTCAGGATGTCGGAGGTCTTCTCTGCCGCTGAGCGACTGGAGCTGGACTCCGGCTGGAGCTTAACGGACGCCTCGCCGCTGCTGGACACCGGGGGACACTGATGAGCACCGAACGTGATCTTCGTGACGGCCGCGCCCTGCGTGATGATCGGCTGCTGCACCTGAGACAGAGAACCATCACTGATCCACTGCCAGAAACACAACATTAGGGCTGGGTGGATTGATTCTGAGATCTTCTGAATGCATTGCCATTAGGGCTGGGTATCGTTCAAAAATTTTCGATATCGATACCGATACCGATACCTTGAGTTCGATACCGGTTCCTGAACGATACTTTTTTCGATACCAGTTTTATGAAATCAGTTTTAATAAGATTACATTATCTCAAAAAACTATTTTTTTAGCTTGTTGATATTTATACAGACTCAAAGCCTCATCTCCTGAGCCACTGCACAAAAGGAACAAAATACAGGTCCTTTTCAAAAAATTTGCATATTGTGATAAAGTTCATTATTTTCTGTAATGTACTGATAAACATTAGACTTTCATATATTTTAGATTCATTACAACACAACTGAAGTAATTCAAGCCTTTTATTGTTTTAATATTGATGATTTTGGCATACAGCTCACGAAAACCCAAAATTCCTATCTCAAAAAATTAGCATATTTCATCCGACCAATAAAAGAAAAGTGTTTTTAATACAAAAAAAAAAAGTCAACCTTCAAATAATTATGTTCAGTTATGCACTCAATACTTGGTCGGGAATCCTTTTGCAGAAATGACCGCTTCAATGCGGCGTGGCATGGAGGCAATCAGCCTGTGGCACTGCTGAGGTGTTATGGAGGCCCAGGATGCTTCGATAGCGGCCTTAAGCTCATCCAGAGTGTTGGGTCTTGCGTCTCTCAACTTTCTCTTCACAATATCCCACAGATTCTCTATGGGGTTCAGGTCAGGAGAGTTGGCAGGCCAATTGAGCACAGTAATACCATGGTCAGTAAACCATTGACCAGTGGTTTTGGCACTGTGAGCAGGTGCCAGGTCGTGCTGAAATATGAAATCTTCTCCATAAAGCTTTTCAGCAGATGGAAGCATGAAGTGCTCCAAAATCTCCTGATAGCTAGCTGCATTGACCCTGCCCTTGATAAAACACAGTGGACCAACACCAGCATCACTGACCGTGGGTACTTCACACTGGACTTCAGGCATTTTGGCATTTCCCTCTCCCCAGTCTTCCTCCAGACTCTGGCACCTTGATTTCCGAATGACATGCAAAATTTGCTTTCATCCGAAAAAAAGTACTTTGGACCACTGAGCAACAGTCCAGTGCTGCTTCTCTGTAGCCCAGGTCAGGCGCTTCTGCCGCTGTTTCTGGTTCAAAAGTGGCTTGACCTGGGGAATGCGGCACCTGTAGCCCATTTCCTGCACACGCCTGTACACGGTGGCTCTGGATGTTTCTACTCCAGACTCAGTCCACTGCTTCCGCAGGTCCCCCAAGGTCTGGAATCGGTCCTTCTCCACAATCTTCCTCAGGGTCCGGTCACCTCTTCTCGCTGTGCTGCGTTTTCTGCCACACTTTTTCCTTCCCACAGACTTCCCACTGAGGTGCCTTGATACAGCACTCTGGGAACAGCCTATTCGTTCAGAAATTTCTTTCTGTGTCTTACCCTCTTGCTTGAGGGTGTCAATGATGGCCTTCTGGACAGCAGTCAGGTCGGCAGTCTTACCCATGATTGCGGGTTTGAGTAATGAACCAGGCTGGGAGTTTTTAAAAGCCTCAGGAATCTTTTGCAGGTGTTTAGAGTTAATTAGTTGATTCAGATGATTAGGTTAATAGCTCGTTTAGAGAACCTTTTCATGATATGCTAATTGTTTGAGATAGGAATTTTGGGTTTTCATGAGCTGTATGCCAAAATCATCAATATTAAAACAATAAAAGGCTTGAACTACTTCAGTTGTGTTGTAATGAATCTAAAATATATGAAAGTCTAATGTTTATCAGTACATTACAGAAAATAATGAACTTTATCACAATATGCTAATTTTTTGAGAAGGACCTGTATATCCAACACAATAAATAAATAAATAATTTTAATAAAGTTCAAATAGTTTTCAGTTTAACCATCTGTTAGGCTACGTTTACATTAGTGCGTGTTCATTTTAAAACACAAAGCTCAGACAGAATCATCATTTCTAGGTTGTTAAAGACTTCAAGAAATTTTAAATCTTCATCCACTTTCATAAGTGGGTGTTTTATTTTCTTTCACCATATGTTTTATTGTTATTAAATTCTGGTGTAGTATGTCTAATTATTTGAATGCATAAAAACAACTTAGTTTATTTAAATTTATTCTTAAAATAGCCTTATGAAATGTTTTATTTTTCCTCAGAAATTCTGTGTTCTGTATCTGGTTTTCAAATGAAGACAAAACATTAATTTAATTTCTCTTTAAATTATTGAAAATCAAAGTTTATTTATTTTGGCAAACAAAGGGGGGTTACTATTAAAATTAAAACATGGAATAACTGTTGTGTGAAAAAAATAAAGTTTTAATAATGTTAATAGTAGCCTAGTAGTAGCAGTATGTACTGTTTGCTGAACAATATTAATATATTTCTGCCGCAGTCTTCCAAGTTAAACCGAACTTTTATTTTGACGGGTTGCCTGGAATACCTTTACAGTTCTGTGTGTATATGATATGACGCTAGTTTTACTCGAATCAAACGGTAAAATGCTCATGAAGTGACTCTCAGAGCAGGTCTGGAGATGTTGTTCATGTGTTTATGTCCTCATTTAGTGAGGCGGCAGATGCTGAAATGACCGCGAGCTTCACGCGCGCTTCAGTCTGTGTATAATAAACAAACCGCGCGATTTAAAGAGCGGACTGCTCCGTACGCTTTATAATTGCTCTCGCGGAGGTCAAACACTGATCAATCAGCGCAGCGCCGCTTCTAGTCAAACACACCTAGTGCTGCAGGATTATTGGCTCACTGACGGTGATGAGATTAACCCCTTAGGTATCGAAATTTGGTACCGAACGACAAGACGTTTTTCGATACTCGGTGGTATCAAGGCAATTCGGTCGGTGCCTAAAAAGTATCGAACTCGATACCCAGCCCTAATTGCCATACTCTCTGGAATCGATAGGTTTAGTTTTTAACAGCAGGTGGCGCTCTAGGCTAGTTTTTAACTAGGGATGGGCGATACCACTTACTATGTTTTCCAGTCCAGTATCATCAATATCGATACCGATACTTATAAACAGAAATTTTAAATTATGAAATGTATAAAATTACTATGAGTAAAACTTTTTATTTGAAATGTATTTTTAACATTCAATATGCTTAATTGCAATTTATTAGGTTATATTCTTGCTATATACATGGGTAAAATGTTTACACTGCAAAAAATTATTTTTGTCTTGTTTTCTAGTATAAATTTCGATGCATACAAGATGCATTTACTTGACAAGTAAAATGATAAGATATTAAGTCTTGTTTTCTAAAAAAAAAAAGTGCGTTAGTGCGTTAGCAAAAATATCTGCCAATGGGGTAATAAAAATAATCTTAATTCAAAGGCTAAACAAGATTATTTTTCTTGCCCCACTGGCAGATATTTTTGCTATATATATATATATATATATATATTGTCACACCGAAATAATGTGTGACAAAATTTTAATTTTAATCGTGCAGCTCTAACACACAGTGTGCATGCGGGCCTCACCTGGCTGCAGCCAGGCGTCTTGCTGGAGCCCACGGGGTGATGCGCCTGCAGCGGCGGCGGCTGCGACAGCTGCGTGTGTGTGTTGGGCCGGTGGTGTGAGGAGGGCGCCTGCTGCAGTTTGGGCAGCTGCGGTGTGTGTGGAGGGTTCGAGGAGACGAGCGCCACAGATGCAGACGCAGACACTCTCTGCACAGAGACTCGGGGCATGAGAGGCTCCACCCTCTTGGAGGAAGTGGGCGTGTCAGACGGGCCGGCTACAGGTTTGGGCGGAGGACTGCGGTGCTGCTGAGACGAGCGGTAGAACAAACCCGTCTGAGGATCCAGCGTGTCTCCCTCCAACTCGCCCTCCTCCACCACCATCTGCTCCTGCAGCGGCTTCACCTGCGCCACACATGCCTCCACCTGCGCAAACAAACACACACGGACAAACACACACACACACAAACAGATACGCAAACGCGCACACACACACACACACACACACACAAACAGATACGCAAACGCGCACACACACACACACACACACACACCTTTATCATTGAACACTGGAGCATTTGAGTCCACTTGACAACAGAATTGGGTTTGTTTGGCTGATACTCAAAGGTGTAAAGTTTGTTAGTAAATCAAGTTAAGATAGTAAACGGTTTCCTCTAGTGTTCATAAGACGTCTTTACACATCTGAGTTAAGGCTGCTTAAAATTCAGTGTAACAACGTAATGCTTCTTAAAAGCCAGAATAAATGATGCCACTCTGACCTGCCTCAGACTCTCATAAATAAAATAAAATTGTTATAAGTTACTTTACAGTTCAGTAGTATTATAGTGATATTTCATTATTGATTTGTCATTTTATAATTTTTTTTAAATAATACAAATAATTAATAATAATAATAATAATAATTGGAATTGGATGTTTACCCAATTTGTTCTACCTGTTTTTTTTATGTACATAAAGTTTCAAGGCTGGTAAAAAAATATAAATTGCCAGTAAATTTTCCTTATTTTTCTCATAAATATGCACATATTTAAAACATTAATCTCGTAACACTGTTGTTGCCATTTTAGATGCATTCCTGTAGCTCAATGCCAAGGTTATGGTTCAAGGAAAACCACGAAAGGCATGTAAAGTGTATAAAGCATAGTCACGTACAACACAGCTGGGTAAATGCATTTCTGCCCGTCAGATGCAGGTTCTGCGCCATCGTTGCAGTGTAAATCAGTGACACAGACATATAGTCACATGACTGCGGTTCTGACCTGTTGTGTGGCGTGTCCAGGCGCAGCGGGTGCGGTGGTGCTGGTCTTGGCTGTCGGTGGCACTGCTGGGGGCGGACACGACGCTGATGGACTCGAGCTGCTGGATGCAGCGACGTCTCCTCCGATCACAGCCTTACACACTTTACCTGAAACAGCACAGCGTATCTGCAGTCTTTGACAGTTCACCCAAAAATGATCATTCTGTCATCAGTTACTCATCCTTCACTTGTTCTAAACCTGTGAGTTTTTTCCTCTACTGAATACTACAGAAGATATTTTGAAGGATGCGGGTAACCAGTGTCGGGGGTAAGGCATTACAAGTAACGTGAGTTACGTAATCAGATTACTTTTTAAAAGTAACAAGTAATGCATTACTTTTTAATTTAGAAGGAAATACTTTTTCAAATAAGTTACACAGTTCCTGTGTTTCTGATGTATTGACTGACAGCTCTTGTGTTGCCATGTTGAGAGAAATCAGGAGTAAGTGCAGAGTGTTGTGTGTGAACATGATCTTACTGTAGTTCAACACTAAATATCAACATGTATTTACTCATCTCACCTGCACTAAAACACATTCAGTGTTCCTCAAAATCAATAAAAACAGTCACAAATATAGGCTAATTTATGTATTTAATCCCATTTTATTAACCAGTGTCTTTGTTACTGACTTCTATGATCCAATTCAACCATACTAATAAGCAAAAATGACACATTTGTGTTTGATTGTAGTTATTGGTGAATAGTGTTGAACTTTCTTCTCCTGCGTCATATTCTTCTTGTGATTAGTTTGAGCTGCGTCCTCTACTGTACAGACCTGAATCTACATTTCCTTTTTTTTTTTTAATGGGCTTTTTATGCCTTTGTTTGGAAAGGACAGTGTAGAGTAGACAGGAAAGCATTAGGTGAAGAAAGAGGGGAGCGGGATTGGCAAAGGACCACGAGCTGGGATTCGGCTTTTCCCTTTAAGACTCTTTAGGACCTGCACAAATAAAATGAATACTGTATGACCAAACCCATCCATCTTACAATAAATCCTGTTTCAGATTCTTTACTTAACCCGTTTAATCCCTAATGAAACCCTTATACAACATTGATAGGAATACCGATATTAAAAAGACAAAAAAAAATACATCCATCAACATATTTCAAAATTGCTACCATCATTAATATCATCAAGTTTTTATATTAGCAGTCTTAAAGTGTTCACTTACGAGCAGGGCCGTGTTATCCTAATGGGCAACATGGACTGCAGCCCCGGGCCCCGAACACTAGGGGGCCCCCAGTCAATTCTCTTTTGCATTTTATATAGAGTTGCCAACTCTTCCGTATAATACAAAATCATCCCGTATTTAAGGCATCAGGTTGTCCTGTATTTGCAGGCATACACCGTATGACCACCTACACCATAAAATAACAAATAAATGATTCTTAAGTCATTGTTTGAATTGCGAGTGTAGCTGCTCAAGGAAGGCTTTAAGACCAAGCGGAATCCTCTACCGCTGAGGGAATGTCTTTCACTATTGTAGTAAGTTAATGTTGTTAAATAGAGAAACTAAATTATAACTTCTAGCGCATTATAAGAAGAGTAGGAAGAAGCCTTTTAGTGCTGAGTGATATTTAATTGTATTGGCTGCTGTTGCTGATTTGCAAGATTATTACTTGATAATATTGTTTAATTTATGTACATCATTTTTTGGCCTCCTATGGGATTATGACGTGTGCATTGTGGGGGCTGTTTATTTTATCTGTCAATCTGAGGCATTGCTATGGGTTGCATGCATTTTGCTTGACTGATATATTCCAGTCTGTTCGGAAACCTGGCTCTCAAGCCACATATGGTTCTTCAGTGAGTGGGTCGACGGAAGGAAAAAAAATAAACTAAACAATATTTTAAACTTTTTTTCATAAATAATAATAGCTAGTGTGTCGATTTCATTAAAAATCCATATATTATATATTTTAGAATATTACATAATTTTTCAATGCAGGTTTGTCATGTATAATATACAAAGCAATCATGATCCGGCATATTTCATTGGACAATAATGTGAAGCGGAGCAGTCCTTTTCCGTTCTTATTCATAAATCGGTTGAATATTACATGGGACAGACGAGCTTATTTGTGGAGCGATCTGGATCTGCGGATTGTCTCATTTTATAAATTAAATTACATCGCTGAGAAAATAGATGCTGAATGACTACAAATGCACTGCACAAAATCATACAGCGCCAAAAGTCCCAATAATGGTAATCTGTATTCAATTCACTTACATTTATGTATGATGCACCGTTTACTATTTCATGAAACTATCATAGTTAATGAAGCCCAAGTGCCACCTATATGCCTATTATGTGAAGTGTAGGCTGGCCAAATGTTACCATTTTTGATAATTATGCAGCATTATGAAAGTGTCTTATGCTCATCAAGCCTGCATTTATTTGATCAAAAAAAAGTGATTTTTTGGAACAGTGATATTTTTTAGGGTTCATTGATAAATAAAAACTTAAAAAGAACAGCATTTATTCAAAATAGAGATGTTTTCTAACCATATCAATCTTTACTATCACTGTTTCTATCAATGTAGCAAATCTTTGCTGAGTGAAAATTAATTTCTTAAAAAAAATACAAAAATACTGACCTCAAGCTTTTCAATGTATACTGTTACAAGTTATATTTTAAATAAATGCTGTGCTTTTTTTTATTTATTTTTTTTTATTTATTTTTATTAAATCACAGAATCCTGAAAAAAGTATCACAGGTTTCCAACATTGATAATAAATCAGAATTGCATAATGTATTTTAAAGTATATTAAATACTTGATCAAATAAATGCAGGCTTGATCACCATAAGTGACTTCTTGCAAAAATATAAAATAGTAATGCATCCAAACATTTGACCTATAATTTTTTTTTTACATTGCCCCTATTTTACATTTGAGCCCCTGAGGAACTCTCTGCACGTCCCTGAGAGAGAGAGAGAGAGAGAGAGAGTTAGAGAGTTAGAGAGTGAGAGTGAGAGAGAGAGAGTGAGAGTGAGAGAGAGAGTGAGAGAGAGAGAGAGAGTTAGAGAGAGTGAGAGAGTGAGAGAGTGAGAGAGTGAGAGAGAGAGTTAGAGAGAGAGAGAGAGAGAGAGAGAGAGAGTTAGAGAGAGAGAGAGAGAGAGAGTTAGAGAGTGAGAGAGAGAGAGTGAGAGAGAGAGTTAGAGAGAGAGAGAGTTAGAGAGAGAGAGTGTTAAACAGAGAGAGAGAGAGTTAGAGAGAGAGAGAGAGAGAGAGATTACCACCGTTTTGCCGTGTTTCTCTTTTAACAGTGAAGCTGTGGATTTAATTGCTTTAGAAACAATGTTACCAGCTCCTTGTTGAGAAAGATAATGTAGTTCTTCAGCGATTAAGCTATTTTATTGATAAAATTGCGGTGCAGCACTAAAACGTTTGTCTGAGCGCTAAAAAGAATGTCTGTGATCTGTGTGACTAAACATGTGCGTGAGATACAGTGAAGACAGCACATTAGTTTACAACTCTTCTAACTTTTATTTTCTAAACGTAGGGAGTGTGTTGATTTGTGCAATGATAACCTACCAGCAATGTTAAGATGATTTTAATATATTAAAATGAGTACATTACAAAATAAATTTATTAGAACGAGTACATTATTATTTATGGGCTTAAAAACAAGATGCAAACAATCAGAATATTACCTGGGGGGGAATGCACAATGCAAACATGAAACATATGCAATTACCTAATATTGTATTGTTTTACTGTTATGGAGGCCCTTCATAATGCAGAGGTCAACTGCCTGCTCTGCCAATAGTTAGCAACGGCCCTATAGTGTGCAGTGTTTAATAAACAGCTGTTTTACTACATTCTTCTGAGGTGAAGTTCAGCGCAGTCCTGTATCGTATCGTGACTTTGCTGGTGATACACAGCCCTATCTATGACCACACTCAACAAAACTGAATATATGTGAATTCATATATTAATACTAGACACCTTAAATATAATGTGTAGCAAAAATCTTTGTTAACATACAATACTCAAAAAAAAAAAAAAATCCTGAGCCTGAACTTTTTTCCCGGGCGGGGGGTTTGGTTGCGGGGGGGGGGGGGGGGGGGGGGGGGGGGTGCACATACGCAGGGTTATATGGCAAACAAAAAAAAAGGACATTATTTGAATGATTTTCCTTGAAACTAACGAAGGCTCAGACTAATGAAATCGATTTGTTCAAAAGGAATGATGGTAAATTAAATACTAGGAAATGAATATGAAATAAGAAATATACAAAGACAGTTTACTACAGAAAACTACAGTTCAGTTCGATTAACGTCAACAAAAACAATAAAATGCTCCAAGAACTGGAAACTTAAACAGGGTTCGTACAGATACTGCAAAATAAAATTCAAGGACTATTTTTGGTTTTCAAGGACTAAAATTAGAGATCTCACTTATCAACATCATTAATATTTTTCAAATTCTAATTAATAAACTAATACAACAAAATGGTACAAATAGAGTGCAGCACATGCAAAGAATGCAATGACTGTTGCAACTTTAACATTTGAAAGGATACTATGGCAGAGTTATCACTTTCCTTATTCCTTATGATTGACCTGAAGAATGAAAGCTATATCATACACTTGGCTAATTACGAGCTATATCCCCGCTCATCGACACTATGGGTGTGATGATGCACTTCGCTCACGAGATGAGACAAAATACAGATACAGTGGGAAAAAATGATTTGTTCCGCTGCTGATTTTGTACGTTTGCCCACCGACAAGGAAACAATCAGGCTATAATTTTAATGGTAGGTTTATTTGAACAGTGAGAGACAGAATAACAACAAAAAAATCCAGAAAAATGCATTTAAAAAAAGTTATAAATTGATTTGGATTTTAATGAGTGAAATAAGTATTTGACCCCTTCACAAAACATGACTTAGTACTTGGTGGCAAAACCCTTGTTGGCAATCACAGAGGTCAGACGATTCTTGTAGTTGGCCAGCAGGTTTGCACACATCTCAGGAGTTTTGTCCCACTCCTCTTTGCAAATCCTCTCCAAATCATTAAGGTTTCGAGGCTGATGTTTGGCAACTTGAACCTTCAGCTCCCTCCACAGATCTTCTATGGGATGAAGGTGTTGAGGCTGGTTAGGCCACTCCAGGACCTTACTGTGCTTCTTCTTGAGCCACTCCTTTGTTTCCTTGGCCGTGTGTTTTGGGTCATGCTGGAAGACCCATCCACCCATTTTCAATGCCCTGGCGATACATGGCCCCGTCCATCATCCCTTTGATGTGGTTCAGTTGTCCTGTCCCCTTAGCAGAAAAACACCCCCCAAAGCATAATGTTTCCACCTCCATATTTGACGTGGGGATTTGTGTTCTCGGGGTCATAGGCAGCATTCCTCCTCCTTCAAACACGGCGAGTTGAGTTGATGCCAAAGAGCTGGATTTTGGTCTCATCTGACCACAACACTTTCACCCAGTTCTCCTCTGAATCATTGGCAAACTTCAGACGGGCTGTACATGTGCTTCCTTGAGCAGGGGGACCTTGCAGGTGCTGCAGGATTTCAGTCCTTCACGGTGTAGTGTGTTGTGTTTTTGGCGACTATGGTCCCAGCTGCCTTGAGATCATTGACAAGATCCTCCCGTGTAGTTCTGGGCTGATTCCTCACCGTTCTCATGATCACTGAAACTCCACGAGGTGAGATCTTGCATGAAGCCCCAGTCCGAGGGAGACTGACAGTTACTTTGTGTTTTTTTCATTTGCGAATAATCGCACCAACTGTTGTCACCTTCTCAAGCTGCTTGATGATGGTCTTGTAGCCCATTCCAGCCTTGTGTAGGTCTACAATCGTGTCCCTGACATCCTTGGACAGCTCTTTGGTCTTGGCCATGCTGGAGAGTTGGGAATCTGATTGATTGATTGCTTCTGTGAACAGGTGTCTTTTATACAGGTAACAAGCTGAGACTCCCTTTAAGAGAGTGCTCCTAATCTCAGCTCTTTACCTTTATAAAACACACCTGGGAGCCAGAAATCTTGCTGATTGATAGGGGATCAAATACTTATTTGACTCATTAAAATGCTAATTAATTTATAACTTTTTTTAAATGCGATTTTTTTGTTGTTATTCTGTCATTTCTGTCTGCTATTCTGTCTCACTGTCAAATAAACCTTAAAATTATAGACTGATCATTTCTTTGTAAACTTACAAATTCAGCAGAGGATCAAATAATTTTTTTCCCCACTGTACTACGATCACAATATTTTAATACTATTTTAAAGAAATGTTCAATGACAGAATATTTGTCTTTTAAAATCACAAATAGTAAAACAATGCAGTTGTATTTTTTAAAGTTTTAACTAATTTAGGGCTGTAACTAACAATTACTTTGGTAATCAAGCAATCTACTGATTATTTTGACAATTGAGTAATCTGATATTTTTTAGTAATACAAAGTGAAAATGACGCTTTAAAATGACTATATTTACATACAAACTAACAAATAGGCAATAATAATTGGCTTAAATAAAGTATCAAAACCAAGTAATTACATGGTTTTCTTGAACCACACACCAATATGCCTATAATATGAATATAACCAACTTAAGTAGGCCTACATTATGTATTATAACAAATTTCCTACCAGCAGAGAGCGTCAACGGCCTGGTGTTGTTTCACTTTACAGCGTGATTCAACGACGTTTAAATCCATTTCATTTCACATGCAAACTCAGAGCGAGGGTTTAAACTTTTATTTTGAAATCGCGATGTACAACAAATCGCATATAGAAATATGTTGATGTATTATCCTGTATTGGCATAGGTTTATAAATGATTTACTATGTATGAATGCACACTGTTTTCCGAGATGGCCGTTAAGTAACCCAAACTCACAGCATATGCAGAGGAAGAGTTTAGACCCTTTCACACATACAGTCTTTACTGGTAAATTACCGGTAAGTTACCATTAAAGGTACAATATGTAAGTTTTTGCCACTAGAGGTCGCATTTTCAAAACAATAACAATGAAATGCTATGAAGGAAGATGTTTACGGAGGAGGTAATGGATTCATTTTTTTTATTACCTGCATCTTCCACAGTTATTTTAAACAGCGAATACAGAGAATGTGAGCAAAGAACTTACATTGTCAAAGAACATTACGACTGACTTAAGTCTAGCGTGAGTTTAAGCACTCTCAAAAAACTCCCTTTATACTCAGTAAAGCTGTCTATACACGGTTTTATGAATGAATCTCTTACATCATACGTACATCTACACTTTGTTGTCTATGATGAGAGAATTTGCGAGAGCTGAATTAGTCAGCGAGGGTGTGCAGTGAATAAAAACTCATCTGAACGCATCTGATTGGCCATTGTATTCATAAGCTCAACAGACTCGTGTGTGATTGGTTATAATGCGCAACACTATAAAATCGCATAAAAAAAATAATGGTGCAACATTGAGCAGATCTAAATGTAATGCTGCGGTAAACACTTTTCATTTTATTCGCAACAGCCGTAATTGATTTGGTTTAACTGTACTGCAGCATTTGTGTCTGTGTGTTGCCATACAAGCGGAAACTTGGGATAAGCGGATATTACGTCATTGATCGTGCGTCGACAATGACCAGGGACGAGTCATTATTTAAAATTAGAATTTTACAAATCCTTGGGAACTTTTGGGTTAACATAAATACACAACTGCATTACATATATAACACTGCAAGTAGTTTTTTGGATATTTCATTACGAAAGTCTTGCATATTGAACCTTTAAGAGATCATATGTGAACAGGACCTTTTTAAAATTCGTTCTGACGATTGTTTTTATGGAGATGACGTGATTACTATGAGCTGTTTAAAGCTCTGCTGCTTTTTAAATAGCTTTCCTATGTAAATATGTGCTAGACTAGAGTGACAGCTTTGACCATTGCGCCTCGCAGCTTTTTCAACGCGTCGCGCTCGAGACCCAGGCTTCTTTTCCATTCATCAGGGCTTCGGCTCTGGATACTATTATGTGCGTCTCGTGTTTATAAGAGCAAAAACTTCTGATTGGCTAGTAATGTTAGTTTGTTTGAGAGTGAAAGCGGTGTAGCTCTCATACCATTTGGGAGGCGAACTCGTGAACTCGAACGTGATATCAACAAGTTTTTTAAAATGTAGGACTATCTTTTTTTTTTTTTTTTCACACAGCCAAACGAAGCACGCCGGAGAACTTTAAGCCCTGAATAGTAGCCTTTGGTTTTGGAGCTTTGATGCAGCCATCATCTTCTCCAGGTGCAAACAGGAAATAAACTGCTCTGGTCATGTGACACAATTTGCACTAACCATGTGAAACTGCACAGATTTCATTTTTTGCATATTTGCAGGAAGTGTACTAAAACACCTGTCAGGAAGGTTTTTAAAGCTTTAAATGAAAACCTTTTTTTACAGTCACTATAGTGACCGGTGGGATTAAATGGGTTAAATAAACAGGCTGTGATATGCAATTTTATGACTTTTATGACCCAGCGCCAGCCGGAGAGTTGAAGCCACATTCAGTGACTGAGCAGAGCTAGGTGTTGATGTTACCGATGGGGATGTATTCCGTGACGGCGTCCGTCTCTACGGCGCTCTGACCCGATGGCTCCGGGGACTGTCTCCTCTCCACCGTCACCGGAATCGGCACTGCCATCTGTCTCAGGTCAACGGTGTGCTGGCGAGGTTTGACGTCGCTCTTCTCCTTCACTGAAACAGCACACAAACACGCTAAAGGGTTAGTTCACCTAAAAATGACAATTCTGTCATTAATTACTCACCCTCATGTCGTTCCAAACCCGGAAGACCTTCGTTTATCTTCGGAACACAAATTAAGATATTTTGATGAATTCCGAGAGCTCTCTGACCCTCTCATAGACAGCAAGGATCAGAAGAAACGTAGCAAGGACATCATTAAAATACTCCATGTGACGTCCATGTGTTCAACCGTAATTTTATGAAGCTACAAGAACTTTATTCAGCAATTCTTCTCCTCTGCGTCACACTGGTGAGTATTTCGGAGACTATCACACACTGCAAAAAAAATATTCTCTTAGTATTTTTGTCTTGTATAAATATCAAAACATTCTTGAATCAAGATGCATTTATTGTATAAAGTAAAATTATTTAAGATTATGTATTTAAGCAAAAATTTCTGCCAATGCGGCAAGAAAAATCATCTTGTTTAGCCTTTGAATTAAGATTATTTTTCTTAACCATTTGGCAGATATTTTTGCTTGTTTTAAGGAAAAACTAACAAAATTTAGAATTTTTTTAGAAAACAAAACTTAATATCTTAAATCATTTTACTTGTCAAGTAAATGCCTCTTGATTCAAGAATGTTTAGATATTTATACTAGAAAACGAGACAAAAATATTAAGTAAACAGCAAAGTAAGTAATTCACTGCCGATTTCGGAGCTCCAGGCGATCACCGGGCGCTCAGTGCTCATGTATCTGCCTCGAGCAGCCTTAGCTCGGCTAGGCCCTGATGTCTCTGTAGTGATTAAACATGAGATACAATTCATTTTGGGTATATCTTGGGCATTCGTGGTCTCATGAATCTATTATTTTTTTCTGGTCACATCATTTTGGCTGAGCTAAACTTATGTTTAGTTTTGAACTTTACTGTAGTACAGCGCTGACTTTGTAGAATAAGTTTGACAGAATTGTTTGCTTTTGTCTTTATTTCCTCTTATATAATAAGCTTCTTATACTTTGTATTTATTTATTCTATTCTTTTGTATTTATTCTATTTATTTCTATTATTGTTCATTAAAACTGAAAAGTTGTGCTTTTTGTCGTGCTTTATCGTTGATAGCTACTTCCGGCATCAAGCAAGGGTACTGTTGGCGATGGAAATGCAAGCTGGATCAGGTTGTTCCGTCCTGAATCGTACCGTACTGTACTGTACTGACCCATACCGCTCGGTGGAAATGAGCCTTAAGAAAATAATTTTTTTGCAGTGCATACGTAAACAACATATGCATTGCATGTACGTGGATACGTTGTTTATGTCCAGATCAAAGCGTAAACGATGTAAACAGCGTATCCACATACGGTGCTGCTCACACAGAACAGTACACGTGGTTTATGCATGCGATACTCTCCAAAATGGCACTATAGGGTGACGCGGAGGAGATGAATTGTTGAATAAAGTCGTTATTTTTGTTTTCTTTGCACACTAAAAGTATTCTCATAGCTTCGTAAAATTACGGTTGAACCACTGATGTCACATGGATTATTTTAATGATATCCTTGCTGCGTTTCTGAGCCGTGATCGTGGTAATATCCTTATGGAGGGTCAGAGAGCTCTCGGAATGCATCAAAAATATCTTAATTTGTGTTCAGAAGATGAACAAAGGTCTTACGGGTTTGGAATGACACGAGGGTGAATAATTAATGGCAGAATTTTCATTTTTGGGTGAACTATTAGGGATGCATGATAAATCAAAATGAAATCGCAATCGCGATTAGGCAAAAGCTGCGATAGTCATGTGCATCTTGTCAGTGAAGCACGGTTCTGTGATCAGTAGTAAATCTCCATCCGAAGGCCAGAGAAACTCCAAATACACCCCACAGAAGAAACCTATATCCCTATAGCAGTAGCTGAATAAACAGAAGATTTAACTGCTTTCATTGATTCAACGTGACTAATAAACACAGGACTATGACAGGACTATTATTTAAATTTTCATTATAATAAAGTATATAATAACGCAATGCTTATTGACACAGCCTTCATCACTGCTTAGAATACCATTAAATATTGCGTGCCTTATTCTGTGTAAGAAGCCACATCATCTCACAGAAGGATTTATTTCAAAAAGTGAGTTTGGAGTAAAAACATGTTATTAAATGTGGTATTTTCACGTGCTTTCAGATAGAGCAGCATTTACTACACAGAGCCGTAGTTCACTGAGAAGCTACGCAAACAGCTGTCATTATCACAGAACGATTTCATAATCGCGCGATTATATCGTCTGCGATTTTTTTGTGTAGCTTGTCAGTGAACTACGTCTCTGTGGAGTAAATGCTGCTCCATCTGAAAGCAGGTGATGGAGATTTACTACTGATTACAGAACCGGCTTTACTGACAAGATGTGCATGAATATCGCATTCGATTAATCGTGCAGCCCTATGAACTATCCCTTTAATGCAGCAGGAGCGCGCCAGAGATGCTCAGATACGCACCGCTGGTCTGCTGCAGCTCCAGCAGGGCTTTGATGGTGGATGTGGCCGACTGAGACTCTCCTGTCATGTCCTGGTAAATGATGGTGGGACTCGCTTCCACAGACACCTCCTGCTCCGTCCACTCCTGCCCCCTGGAAGTGATGAGGTGCACCACCGGCAGAGCATCTGAACACAGAGAGACAGCCTTCTTACACACTTAAAGTGGGGTATGTATTTTTTCAAAAACGCTTCAGAAAACAAATGTAACGAAGGAAAACTTTAAATAGCTCGCTTTAAATATTTCAGACCATCTCCAAAAAGACATAAAAAAAACTAAACAAATGATTTACAAGTTTAACATGCGTTTATCAAAGTAGGAAATATAATTAGTGCTCTTGAAATACGAAATAGAGGTGGGTCCGGATTGAATTCCAGATTTTGAGAAGTGCTAGCCTATAGCATGGTGTATTTAAATTTATTTTGTTAATAAAAGTTATGATTTATATATAGGCTAAGTGAGTCTGACGTTGTATTTTGTCGTTGCTTGAATTGAATTCAAGCAATTGCTGCCAATTTGAAAGTGAAAGTAAAATGTGCACGGCTCTTTTAAGCTATTGAAAAGGGAAGTAAAACAAGGAAAAGAGGGAACCCCCCCCCACATGATGATACCGGTATTCCCTAGTGGGTAAATGATGACAGAATGCGGATTCTTGGGTGCACTGTCGCTTTAAGAGAGTTGATTCTAGGATGCATTGACTCCTAAGCAGATGAGATGCATTAGTGTGCTGACCGTGAGTGCTGTCGGAGGTCACTGTGCTGCTCTCTGTATATGAGGACGAGTCGTCTTTGAGCACCCCCTCCTGGCCGGATCCGGCGGCGGCTTCTGTGCTGCGTGAGACCTGCTGCAGCGTCTCGCTGACCAGCTGACGGGCCTGTTCGCTGACCACTGCCGTCTGAAACGCCATTGGCTTGGGCTTGATCAGGACCTGCGCACAACACCATCATTACAGATCATTAACAGTGCAGCATCTGACCAATCACAATCAACTGCTACTTTGAGGTTTATTTACTTTTCTGCTTAGCAATACTGAGAGTGAATTATAGCAGAAAGTGCGCTGAAAGATAAAATTGCAAGAAAAACATAAAATACAAAAACTAAATTTTCAGAACATATTCAATAATTTTGAATATGTTTTTGAATAATTTTGAATATTTTTTTGCTACTACAAAAAAATAATAAAAGATATACAAATGCACATAAATGTCTTTCCATACATAAAATATATATCCATTCACACACACACACACACATATAATAAAAATAAAAAGTTTTGAAACATACAAGTGCAACTGCAAAAAGGACCCTAAGCATCCACATTACATTCATTGAACAATATAATACCAAAAGGATTGGCAGAACTAGCATAACGTTTTGTCCTTGCTTTGAATGTCTACTACTGAGAGACCAATGACAACCATCTACAATATAATGCTGCTTGTCTGACTAATAACTGATTACAGCGTGCAACAGTCAGAAGTAAAAATCTCATTCATTTTGTCCAGTGGAGATTTGATTTTTAACGATAACTCACAAAGCATTAAAGACAGAGCAATTATGAACTGCAAGGTTGGTAATCAATGGTATTTGCTTTTGTTGAAGCCATCAGCCAGCATTATTTCAACTAATTTTAACAGCAGAATTCCAGGTGAAAAACTACATGAGCCATGATTCTGTAGAGAAATCTGCACTAATCAGAGAATCAAAACAAGCAAAATCATGCAAGTCTCAATTATACACCAATATTTGGCTGAGATACAACTATTTGAAAATCTGGAATCTGAGGGTGCAAAAAATCTAAATATTGAGAAAATCTCCTTTAAAGTTGTTCAAATGAAGTTCTTAGCAATGCATATTACTAATCAAAAATTAAGTTTTAATATATTTATGGTAGGAAATTTACAAAATATCTTCATGGAACATGATCTTAATATCCTAATGATTTTTGTCATAAAAGAGAAATGCATAATTTTGACCCATACAATGTATTGTTGGCTATTGCTACAGATATACCTGTGCTACTGATGACTGCTTCTGTGCTTGAGGTCACAAATGCTGTCATGTCTTAGGACAACTTTGATGAACTTTTTTGCTGACTACTGTATATTTATTTTTTCAATTAAATTAGATTTTATTTCAAGTAATAAAAATGTTTTTTTTGTGTGTGTGTGTTTTTTTCTGGTTGTAGTTGACTGCAGTGAGCCGGCGTCTGACCTGTGTTTTGCCCTGCTGTCCGTAGACGATCTTGGTGGGGATGATTTTGGTGGCTGGCTGGACGCCGGCGCCGAGGCTCTTGGGCTGCGTCACGATCATTTTGGTGATGGGCCGCGACGCGGTGATGATGGCAGGCTTGGCTCCGGGCACGGCCTGCAGCGTCTTCTCTCCCTGACACACACACACACACACACACAGACTCGTGTCATGAATCACCACACACACATCAGCAAAACTCCTGTGTGACAAAACTGACTAGGATTTGTTTTGTTTTTAGAAAATTGTGTTTTGTGTTTGTTCGTTGTGTGGTGATATGTATTTCTTAGTAACTTTGTCCTTCGCTACCAATCTTGACCAGGACTCCCAGGTAGAAGAGATATTGGGCCTCAATCATGAAACATTAGTAAATATAGTAAATTCTGTGTAATTTGTGCGTAAAACGGACCTGCCAGAAAACTCTCCTCCGGATTCACAAACGCTCGTGCACGCTCATTCACAATTAGCATAATCCCCGCCTATGACGCAAATTACGTGGAACGCAGTGGAATATTCTGGTCTACTTTCTCAGGTTTGGCTCCAGTATATTGCATAAATGCAAAAAAGACTAATAGGCCATATGCTCAACAATAAATATTTAATTAATGTGTTCATCAAAACGTTTAGCCTTCCTGGTTAAACAAGTAAATAAAAAAAAAATTAAAAAAATTGTCCATTCTTGAACCGTTCCGTACATTTCACGGCAGAAAAGGTGAAATGTACTTCTTTCATATTTATCGACCAGTGTGCAGAAAACTACATCAGTGTATCATCATAAACACAGCTTCTTTTGTCTTAAGTGAACGTAAACAGATGAGAAAGAAAACGCATGAGTACAGTATTTTTAGATCTGCATGCGTTCGGTGTTAAAGAGACAGCAGCCTAATAAACACACGGCCTGTTATTAATGTTAATCAAACAACAAAACCATTCACTGATCTTGACTGAATATCTTTAATAACTTTAATTAACCTATATTTTATTTATGAAAAGAAAACTATACAGTGTTTTTAAACTTTAACTTAAGTACAGTTCCTGAAATTTGGTTCAGTTGTATTTATTTATGCTATTGCTAATTGATTTGTTTGTTCCTATTTTTATTATTGGCTGTTTACTTGTCTTCAACACTTTAATATTTCAAATTTGTATAAGTCTAGTTGTTTTTGCTGTGGTATTTTTGTTAAAAGCATAGGTAAAAGTTCCTCTTGTAGGCCTAAGTGTTCTGTCTTTTATTCAGCTGCAACAGAATACTTTGAGTAAATGGTTGATTTTTTATCTTATCGGAATCAAATCGATAATTAATAAGCAGAATGGGAATTTTTGACCTCACCCCGGCGTTCAGCAGCGTCGTCACCACGTTCTTCCCTGGCAGACCCTGGATGGTGGTCCCTTTGCCGGTGGTCTTCTGCACCACGATGACGTTGGGTTTGGAGGTCATGGGGATGGTGGTGATCTTGGTGGTGGTTCCTGTGAAGGCGGAGCGTTAGAATGAGATATGGAGAGACTTTACAATCTTCTCACATTTGCAGCCAGGAAAAACATATTAATGAGATGGATAAGTGATAAGACTCCGACTATATCTGGATGGCATAGGATTTTAATGGAACTAATCCCACTGGAATATGTTCAGCCAGTTAATGTTCAGTTAATGGTCAGCCAGGTCAGTTTTATAACGTCTGGAAGCCTTATATCAATAACCTAGGGATTGATTTGTCAACTATTCTATGGAAGAGTTTTGGGTAACACTTTATTTTAAGGTGTCCTAATTAAGTACTTAGTAGTAGCCGTTGTACTTACATGTTAATAAAATGTACTTACCATGTAACTAAGTTATGGAACAGCCTGTACTTACAGTTTGTAATTATGTAGATGTAATAGACAGCTACTGTTACACATACATTACAGACAGATACTTGTACACTTAAGTACAATATTCATACACTATTTAAAGTAGCTTATGTCTGTGTACTTGCTTTTATAATTACGTTGTATAAAGTCTGCAACACATATGTAACAATCTTTTGGTTGCATAAGTATCTGTGTAACAGACTCGGTCTGATACATGTGTGTAACAGCTGTCTATTACATCTACATAATTACAAACTGTAAGTACAGGCTGTTCCATAACTTAGTTACATGGTAAGTACATTTTGTTTCATGCAAGTACAACGGCTACTACTAAGTACTTAATTAGGTAATTACTCTGTATTATGACATTTTAAAATAAAGTGTTACCGAGTTTTCTTATTCATGTACCTCAAGTAAGTGCATAAGATTTTGATTTTGTATTGTACTACCTCTATGTATTTAGTGTGGTTATTCACTTAATTTGAGCATCTAATTTTTTTCTTTTCCTTTTTAGTGGCCTAGGATAAATGCTTATGTTTATTTTGGCGATTTGTTTTTTCTTTTTTTAATGACTATGGTTTATATTCATGTGTGTTCTGCTAAAAGTTAGAAAATGTTCAATAAATATATTTGGAGAAAAAAAAAGAAAGAGACATGGGACTCACTGAACTCACTGTAAAAATCGGAAAAAGAAATATAATGGAACAAATAAGCCCTGACTCTGGAGCACAGAAGCAGTCATCAGTAGCACAGGTATATTTGTAGCAATAGCCAACAATACATTGTATGGATCAAAATTATACATTTTTCTTTTATGCCAAAAATCATTAGGTTATTAAGATCATGTTCCATGAAGATATTTTGTAAATTTCCTACTGTAAATATATCAAAACTTCATTTTTGATTAGTAATATGCATAATTTCATTTGGACAACTTTAAAAGGAGATTTTCTCAATATTTAGATTTTTTTGCACCCTCAGATTCCAGATTTTCAAATAGTTGTATCTCAGCCAAATATTGTCCTATCATAACAAACCATACATCAGTGGAAAGCTTATTTACTCATGATGTACAAATCACAATTTCAAAAAATTGACCCTTATGACTGGTTTTGTGGTCACATATCCCTGACTATGGTTGATACATGATACTATGGTTTCCAGCTCTTACCCGACACCATGTTGGAGGTGAGGATCTTGCCTCCCAGCGTGGCCAGAGACTTGGGCACGACTGTGATGATGCTGCCGCTCGTGGTTTTGACGTACGTGGCTCCGGCAGGAGACGTGGCCACTCGCGCACCGATAGCGGGACTGACAGACGGCCGAGTGTACGTCGCCTGAGAGCCTATAACACACCAGTCACCAGTTCAGTGCAGGAAACCTCTGCACCCATTCATTAACATGCATATTAACAGAGATGACACGATAAGATATCTGTCAGGGACACTCAGGATCTGCAGTGCTTAATGTTAGATCTTCACTCAACAGATTGACAAAGTGAATAAGACTTAATATTTAGTTGCAAATCCTTTGCTTGCAATAACTGCATCAAGCCTGTGACCCATTGACATCACCAAACTTCTGCATTCTTCTTTTGTGATGCTTTTCCAGGCTTTCACCGCAGCCTTTTTCAGTTTTAGCGGTTACTCCCTTCAGTCTCTTCTTTAGCAGGTAAAATGCATGCTCTTTAGGGTTTAAGTCTGGAGATTGGCTTGGCCGGTCTAAAACCTTCCACTTCTTGTTGCTCCTTGAACTCCTTTGTTGCTTTGACACTATGTTTTGGGTCATTATCTTGCTGCATGATGAAGGATGTCGCAATCAGTTTGGTTGCATCTTTTTGTAAATAGACAAAATGTTTCTGTAGACTTCTGAGTTAATTTTACTGCCATCATGTGTTACATAATCAGTTGAGATTAATAAGTCCGTCCCAGAAGAAGCGATGCAAGCCCAAGCCATGACATTACCTCCACTAGGTTTCAGATGAGCTTATATGTTTGGGATCACCTTTTTTTCGCTCCACTCTTTAGCATTTCCATCACTTTGGTAAAGATCAATCTTTGTCTCATCAGTCCATAAAACATTGTCTCCTATTCTTCTTGCTAATGAGTGGTTTGCATCTTCTGGTGTAGCCTCTGTTGTTCATGAAGTCTTCTGCGAACAGTAGATTGTGATTCCTTCACTCCTGCCCTCTGGAGGTTGTTGCTGATGTCTATAACAGTAGTTTTAGGGTCTTTCTTCACATCTGTCACAATGTTTCTGTTGTCAACTGCTGATGTTTTTGTTGGTCAGCTTGTTTGAGGTCTGTTACTTAGTACACCAGTGGTTTCTTTCTTCTTCAGGACATTCCAAACGGTTGTACCGGCTATAGTCAATGTTTGAGCAATGGCTCTGATTGATTTGGTTCCACGTTGGTTCTAACTACAAATGCAGTCTTCACAGGCAAAACTCAAATCTGAAACTGAGTGCAGACATTCAGTGCTATTTATTGTTTGAATAATCTGTGTAATAGGACACACCAGGGCAACAAAACACACCTGTCAGACACATGTTCCATATAATCATGTCAAAACATATAATCTGAGAATTATTAGTATTAACAAAACAACATGAAACGCACGTATATCCCACTACTGTAACACATGAATGAGAGGTGTGTGTGTACCTGTGGGAGTGGACACCAGTTTGGTGGTCATGATGGCGCCATTGCTGCTGACCACCATGATGGGGGCGGAGCTACTGCTGGTCAGCCCTGCACTGGAGGGTTTGGGTAAGATCTTACTGGGCTGCATCTGCTGCGTGATGATCTTCACTCCTGCACACACACACACAAAACGCACACAATCAATGCAGGGCAATTAACTTTTATATTTTTTAACTTTTAGAACTTTTAATAAAGTCTGGTTCTAAACACAAACTATCTATAATGGTTACAAGAATACACCTTAAAAGATAAATAGAGGTACTACAATTAGTAGCAAGCTACATTTGAAAATGTGAATATTTATGTTTTTGCTTAAAACACACTTTAAACCAGGGGTCTCCAACACGTCGCTCGCGAGCTACCAATAGCTCATGGCCAGATTGGAGGCAGCTCGCCAAGACATACTTGACATATTGGTTAAACCCGTATTTAATTTTCGCAATTTGTAAATATTTGTAAACAGTAAATACTGATCAGCTTTGATCAAAGTTATTAAGAGTCTCACGCAGGCGCAACACATGGTTTCGTTTTGTGTGAAAACATGATTGAAGGCAGAACGCTGAGAGAAATTATATGAAAGAATGTATGATTGAATTATTTGTATAAATGCATAATAGGAAACCGACTGTATTCAGAAAAGTTTCGATGGCGTTTTCTTTCCATCTTCCCTCCAAAGAATGCATAATAAAGCAGTGTTTAGAAGCGCAGCTCAGCTTTGTTTACAGAGATTACCGTGGAAACAGCTCTGTTCTGCTGTTCATAAGCGCCACCTGCTGTCCAGCTGTGGATTTACAAATTCATTCAGTCTGTCTGCCATATTTTTGTTCAGAACTAATTTTTGTTGTAAATCTTAACAGGTCGATTGAAAATAGGCTACCTTGTTATCAGAAATGTTGAGATTTTTAGAATGCACATATGTAGAACTGTTCAGGGAGCAGATACAATTTAATTTATCATTATGATTCACATTTTTTATTAAAAAAAGATTTAAAGGCTGAAATGTTATAATTGTATTTTTAAAAGAGGTCAAAACTTTATTTGAACATGGAGTACATGTCAGTAGATAACATGTTATGAATATTTTTTGTTGGTTTAAAATCCGGCCATCATTTTTTAATGTTTTTATTTATTTTATTTGTTGGCTTTTGTCATAAAACTTGGTAAAATTATTTCAGTGTGTATCAGTACTTTAATATTTCCAGTACATTTTAACAATGCCATGTATAACAGTTTGGATTCTTAAATTATTTAAGAGATTTAAGTATTTTATAATATGGGTAGCTCTCAGCCTCTTTTATCTTTAAAAAGTAGCTTCCGAATTAAATAATGTTGGAGACCCCTGCTTTAAACCATCATGGAGTGCTTGTAATAACTTCCGATTGAGATCTAAAGTGGATTTTTATTCTATAATAGGCAGACAAGCACTCTTATGTCTAATAATGGATTGAGCGCGACACCTGCCTCTCATTTGTCATAAACATCCTTTACTGTTATAAAAATATCATGACCTGCATAAAACACATACAGAAAATATATCACCATAATCATGTCTATTTGCTTTCATATTTCATGTATAGAAAAATGTTTCTATTGTTTTTTGATACGTAATGGCAGGACATATGATCCTTTGATTGACAGATGTAGAGTGAACACACTTTTAAGGTCTTTGCACAGGTCTTTTTTTTTTTTTTTTTTTTCGCACTGCGAATGATCGCACCTGGTGTGAATAGCCCCATAGGGATCGATTGTTTTGATTCAAAAGCATCATCGCGCCGAACATTTGCGTCAAATTTTCACATTCAGTGTGAAAAGGCCTTTAGTGGTGCAGCCCTGTGCTTTATCTGCTGTCTCGTGCGCTCACCAGACTCCTGTTTGATCTGAATGGTGGGTTTGGCTCCAGCGGCGACACTGGCACTCTGAGGAGACGAGGCCTGCAGGCCTTTAGGAGACGCGGACTGAACTGCCGTCTGCTGCGCTTTGGGAATCTGCAGGATCTGAGACGGAGAGCTGACTAGAGCCTTGGGAGACGGCAGACGAGTGGAGGCCACCTTCACCGCCGCGGACGAGCCCCCTGAACCACCCACCCACACACACACACACATTAACATACTGAAACACACACTCTCTCACACAGTCAGGATTTAGATGCTCTCATTAGAGTTACAAATGACCTGCTTTTATCATCTGATTGTGGTTGTATCTCTCTATTAGTGCTACTGGATCTTAGCGCAGTGTTTGACACTATCGATCACAACGTTCTTTTGAATAGACTAGAAAATGATGTTGGCATTAGAGGAAGTGCATTGGCATGGTTCAAATCATACTTATCTGACAGCCATCAATTTGTGGCAGTAAATGAAGAGGTATCATACCAATCACAAGTGCAGTATGGAGTACCTCAAGGCTCAGTACTAGGACCGTTACTTTTCACACTTTACATGTTACCCTTGGGAGATATTATTAGGAAACATGGTGTTAGCTTTCACTGTTATGCTGATGATACTCAGCTCTATATTTCTTCGCGACCCGACAAAACATACCAATTTGCAAAACTAAAGGAATGCATAGCTGATATGAAAAACTAGGTGACTAGTAATTTCTTGCTATTAAATTCTGAAAAAACAGTGGTGTTATTTATCGGACCTAAAACCCCCACATGTAACAACCTAGAACACTGTCTAACATTTGATGGCTGCTCTGTCAATTCTTCGTCATCAGTTAGGAACCTAGGTGTGCTATTTGTTAGCAATCTCTCCTTCGAAAGCCACGTTTCTAACATTTGTAAAACAGAATTTTTCCATTTCAAAAATGTATTTAAATTACGACCTATGCTCTCAATGTCGAATGCAGAAACATTCATTCATGTGTTCATGACCTCAAGGTTAGACTAGTGTAATGCATTATTGGGTGGTTGCTCTGCACGCTTCATAAACAAACTCCAGTTGGTCCAAAATGCAGCAGCTAAAGTTCTTACTAGAACCAGAAAGTATGACCATATTAGCCTGGTTCTGTCAACACTGCACCGGCTCCCTATTAAACGTCGTATACATTTTAAAATCTTACTAATTACTTATATAGCCCTGAATGGTTTTGCACCTCAGTACTTGAGCGAGCTCTTATCACATTATAGTCCTTCACGTCCGCTGCGATCTCAAAACTCTGGCCGTTTGATTATACCTAGAACATCAAAATCAACTGCGGGCGACAGATCCTTTTCCTATTTAGCGCCCAAACTCTGGAACAATCTACCTAACACTGTTCGGGAGGCAGACACACTCTGTCAGTTTAAATCTAGATTAAAGACCCATCTCTTTAACCTGGCTTACACATAACACATTTCTATTATTCAAATCCGCTAAAGGATTGTTAGGTTGCATTAATTAGGTCAACCAGAACTGGGAACACTTCCCATAATACCCAATGTACTTGTTACATCGTAAGAAGAATGGCATCTACCCTAATATTAGTCAGTTTCTTTCTTATTCCGAATTCACCGTAGCCATCAGATCCAGTCTGTATCCAGATCAGATGGTGGATCAGCACCTAGAGATGACCTCTACAGACCTGAACGTCAGCGGAGACCAGGACAACTAGATGAGCCCCAGAGAAGACCTTGTCTCCTAGATGCAGGGCTCTACGCTTACTTTTCTTTTTAGGAGCGCTTGTGCTCCTAATTTTAAAAATTCAATAGCACGGTCAAAAATTTAGGAGCACCTTCTAATCACTAATCAAAAATTCTGATAAAAAATTAACCTTCCCATTACGAGGTGACATTGACTCAAAGTGATTTACAGGCAATTTTGTTTTTACCTTTGTAATTAAATTTTTCTAACTTTATTAAAAGTATGTCATCTTTGATGTCAGATTCAAAAAAATATACATTTATAAACTTTTTAACATTTCGAATTAAAACAACAGAATAAGTACAAGTAGAATAAGAAGTAAAATAAGAATAAGTTACTAATCAAATGAAATCAGTATTTAAGAAATAAATTTGTACAGAGGTGGCACAGAAGAACACAAAAGTGGCTTGTAGGTGATAGGCTCAGAGGTTGCATGAGTGCAATTAAATTCATGTTGAGGTTAATGTTTAAAATATAAAATTTTGAATATAGAAATAATAAATTATTTAAATAACAGAAAATATAGCCTACTTTAAAAATTAAACTGCCAGCAGGTGGAGGCAAGTCACTTATTCATTAATTCAATTGATTCGTTCGAAGTATGTGACTGTCTTTATGAAAGGGTAATTGAATCATTGACTCACTAGATTCATTTAAAAACGCAGTTCATTCATCAGGGTTCCCACTCTTTCATGAACACCAGATTCAAGGACTTTAAGCACCATTTCTTTTATATCAAGCACCTATCAAATTCACACGCCAGCATGTGTAGTGTCATGAAAGTACTAAACATTTCACTTAAACTTAACATTTACATTAAAAAGTTCAGATTAATAATGTTTTGAATGTGTAGGTTTCATAAATTTAGACAGTTCTGAGCGGTCGTGTTCAAAGGAATTTAATGAAATCCAGTCAATACTGGTCATATTCAAAGACAATTTCTAAAATAATGATTAAATATACATCAAACTGGTTTCTGCTGCAGTTTAAGATTTAAATTTGAAAGAATTTAGCCATTTTTTAATTAATAAAAAGTGGTTAAATGTTGTAATAACACTGTAAAACCTGTTAACATTAGAAATTTGCACACTCTTCTCAATAGAGACCTTACTCGTTAATAAATAAACTCAAGTCAAAATTATTGGTAAATCCCATTTTGTAATCTTTGACCTATAGGAATGCAGGTGCTCAAAACTTCAATTTATTTATTTATTTTAAATATGTCGAACATTTTAAACCTTGTAAATGTGCAAATCTACAAAAAAAAAATATTTAATTTAATTTGTTTATTTAAAAAATTAATTCTATTTTCTTTTAAACTGTAAACGCTTTTCACTAAGCTGTTTTACTTTTCAAGTTCTACATTCCTTAGCTTCATGTCACAGTAAGTTTTGGGAGTTCATTTTTAGTCCATCTCCTATCCTGAAAAGTCTGTCTTGCAGAGATTGACTAAAAATGAGCTCCTAAAACTTACTGCCAGATTCTGGAAGATAAAGGATAAGAGGATGTGGTGCTGGTCCTTCATGAGTCACTCGCTCAACTTATCTGTCTATCAAGCCTATAAAAAATGAGTCTTCATGTATTTCACAACACTTCAGCATGTTATTCTTAGGAAGAGAATGGATCACTATTTCCCTGTTTAATACTGTAAAGCTGCTTTAACACAATCTGCATTGTAAGAAGCGCTATATAAATAATGGTGACTTGACGCACTCACCCTGTGCGATGGTGGACATCACCACTGAAGGTGTGGAGGACACCATGGTCGTCACAGCGACAGGACTGGGCCCCGGGGCCGCGCCGGAGCCGGCAGAGATCACCATGGTCTGTTTGTGGCTGGCGGCGGAGAGCGCGGCGCTTGACACCAGCTTAGACACGGCCGCGTAGTTGTGCGACTTGGACAAGATGTTTGGCACAAAGTTGGAGCTGGGAGACGTCGTCACGATTATCACCTGCAGCACAGAGTCGACTCAATGAATCATTCAAGCATGTGATTCTTTTGTAGTGCTCATTTGCTCTGAAGGAACATTCAAGCATTTGTGGCTGGATTTTGATGTCATTAAGTCTCTTCTGCTCACCACTGCTGCGTTTGTTTAATATAAAATGCAGTAAAATTGTGAATTTATTTAAAACAGCAGTTTTCTGTGTGAATATCTGTTAAACTGTCATTTATTTCTGTGATCAAAGCTGTATTTTCAGCATCATTACTCCATCTTCAGTGTCACATGATCTTCAGAAATCATTCTAATATACTGATTTACTGCTCAAGAAACATTTCTGATTATTATCATCAATGTTTGAAATGGTTGCGCTGAACAATATTTTTGTGGAAATCGTGATACATTTTATTTTTCAGGATCACAGATGAATAGAAAGTTCAAAAGAACAGCATTTATTTGAAATAGTGACAAAAGATGTCATAATACATTTCTTTACTGTCAATTTTGATCAATTTAATGTATCCTTGATTAATAAAAGCATTAATGAATTAGTGAGAAATAGAAGTAGTAGAATTCTTAAATTTAAGTATTAAAAGTGAAACATAATACAAGTATTAATTGTATTTCCAACTTTTATTATCAAAGAAAAAATATTATAGGTTCCAAAAAATATTAAGCAGCACAGTTTCAACATTAATCATAAATCAGTATATTAGAATGATTTCTGAAGGATCATGTGACACTGAAGACTGGAGTAATGATGCTGAAAATTCACTTTCACAGAAATAAATTGTATTTTAAAGTATAGTAAAATAGGAAACCACTATTAGAAATTGCAACAAGATTTCACCTCAAATAAATACAGCCTTGATAAAACATTAAACATCTTACCGCTCCAAACTTTTGAATGGTAGTGTGTGTGTGTATATATATGTTTGTTTATTTTATTTATATAGATATTTTATTTAACACAACTTGAGGTTGACGGAAGTGCTTTACATGACAGTAAACAACAAAAACAACAACAAAAAAATCAATCTAAAAAAATAAAAAATTGAAGCCTTAAACTTAAGCCTAGTCCCAGACTAAAATCTAAATCTGAGGTGTTTCAACTGAAAGAAACTTGCACTGACTGATCTTTAAACATGTCAGTGCCTTTGTTTTGTCTTAAGATGCACACCAGTAATGCTTTTTTCTAAGGCATGTTTATAAAAGTTACTTAAATGTCCTAATTGAACTATGGTTTAATCCTGGCTTAGTCTAAGCCCTGTCTATAAAACCGGGCCATAAAGTCACAAAAAACAAAACACAAAAACACTTCATTAAGTCGTTACAAATCGATCAAGGAGGTGAGATTGAAGCATATCTTTAAAGATAGGCAATGAAGAAATCATTTGGATGGCAACCGGGAGATTGTTCCAAAGCATTGGGCCAACAACTGCAAATGCTCGAGCGCCACGGTGTTTTAGTTTGGACCTAGGAATTGATCAAATTCCTAAAAACCTGGATCTGAGCGGCCTCACTGATTTGTGTGGGTGCAACAACTCAGTGAGATAAGCTGGTGCAAGGTTATGAAGTACCAATGTTAAAGTTTTGTATTCCACTCTAAGTTTAACAGGTAACCACTGTAATATGGACAAAATGGGAGTAATGTGTTGAAATTTGCGTGTACCAGTCAAAAGCCTAGCCGCTGAATTTTGAACCAATAGCAGTCGCTCCATGGATGACTGATTTATCCCACAGTACAGTGAACTGCAATAGTCTAACCTAGATGTAACAAATGCATGAATTACTTTTTCGAATGTCAGTGATGAAAGGAGAGTTTTGACTTTAGCCAGACGGCGAAGATGATAGTGTGTGTATTATTATTACACACAGCAGTTGTGGCATTATTGGAGGAATAAGCATCTTAATGACAGGAAAGCAGCACAGGATTGTGGGAACGTGACAGGAAGGAAGTGCGCCTGACCTTCTGCGTGGTGCTGTTGGTGGTCTGGGTGGAGGGTTTGGTGAAGGTGATCTTCACCGGGGACATGTGCGGCGGCAGCGAGTTGGCGATGCTCTGCATCAGGTTGCTCATCTTGGGGCTGCCGCTCACCGGAACCGTGATGGTTTTGGAAATGGGCGTGGCCAGTTTAGGCACCTCCTTCAGAATCACGGGGGAGGAGCTAGACGAGTTGGTTCTCCGCCTCTTACGAGGTTTCTCATCCTCATCGGAGCAGCTCACGCCTGACGGACACAACGAGACGTCACACAGCTTTAATACAGTACTAAATAGTGTGTCGAAAAAGCGGTCCGTTCTCATCTGGCCTGTTTAATACCGTAAAGCTGCTCTGACACAGTCTGCATTGTAAAAAGCGCTTTATAAATAATGGTGACTTGACTGGAGTTAGAGCTGCACGATTAATTGTTAAAAGATCGCGATCTCGATTCAAACACCCAAGTGATCTTATTCCTAAATGGCAGTGATACGCTTGTGTCTATTAAACCTTTGAATAAATCATACTGGTACATTTAGATCTGCGTTCACTGTCGCTGACAGAGAGAGCAGACAGTTAGCGTGTTTAGGTAAGAAACAGCTTCACAAACAGTCTTTTCAACTACACTGAATTATTTCTGTCTTACAGTCATTCATATGATCACAGAAATACTGGGATGAAAGTTAATAGTTCAGATATAAACACTGATGTCTATGGTAGCGATCAAAATAGAGCAAGTCATCTTTTGAAAGTAACTGGTGCTTCAAATAATGTTTTTTTCTCCAGTAGGTGGTGACAAGTGACTGTTAAAAAATGTATTTGTCATTGAATCATTCATTCAAACTGCTTTTCATCATTTTAATATAAAACATTGTTGTATTAAATATATTGTTTTAAATACAAATATTATACATTAAAATGTTTAATAATTCATTAAAATTAAATTAAATTATACACTTTTAAATAGACCTCAGCAATTAATATTTTGTCACATATTATTTTGTTTAGTTCAGAATCGTGGGAGAATTATGATCTCTTTTGAGACAAAAAAAAAATCTCAATTTGTCAATCGATTCTCAATTTGTGACCCTGGACGACAAAACCAGTAAATTTTTGGAAATTGAGATTTATAGATCATCGGAATAAATAATATTTCCATTGATGTTTGGTTTGTTATGATAGGACAATATTTGTCTGAGATACAACTATTTGAAAATCTGGAATCTGAGGGTGCAAAAAAATCTAAATATTGAGAAAATCTCCTTTAAAGTTGTTCAAATGAAGCTCTTAGCAATGCATATTACTAATCAAAAATTAAGTTTTGATATATTTACGGTAGGAAATTTACAAAATATCTTCATGGAACATGATTTTTACTTAATATCCTAATGATTTTTGTCATAAAAGAGAAATAAATAATTTTGAGCCATACAATGTATTGTTGGCTATTGCTACAAATATACCTGTGCTACTCATGCTTTGTGTCCAGGATCACAGTTATCCAGAATCGTGCAGCTCTAGCATGACGTGTCTGTGTGTGTGTGTGTGTGTGTGTGTGTGCGCGAGACGTACTCTTCACGTAGACCGTACTCCCGCTGGGCAGGACCACCACGTTTGAGGCAGGGCTGGCGGGTCGAGGGGATTTGATGGCCGCTGCTGCGCTGCTGCTGCTGGGAGCCGATGCGCTGGGTGGAGTGGAGGTGGTGCTGGTGTACGAATAACACACCACCACTGCAACACACACACACACACACACAGTGAGGAACACAGAGGAACACACATCCTGTCTCTGAGTGTGTATTATATTAACCACAAAACAAAGATTACACAGACACAACTAGGGCTGTCAAACTTTGTACTTAAATATTATCAATATTTGAATTGTATTTGAATTTAAAAAGGCATACACCACCGGTCAAACGTTTTAGAACAGTAAGATTTTTAATGTTTTTTAAATAAGTCTCTTCTGCTCACCAACCCTGCATTTATTTGATCCGAAGTACAGAAAAAAACTGTAAAATTTTGAAATATTTTTACTATTTAAAATAACTGTTTTCTATTTGAGTATATTTTAAAATGTAATTTATTCCTGTGATTTCAAAGCTGAATTTTTAGCATCATTACTCCAGTCACATGATCCTTCAGAAATCATTCTAATATTCTGATTTGCTGTTCAAGAAACGTTTATTATTATTATTATCATCAATATTTATTAACAGTTGAGTATTTTTTTTTCAGGATTCTTTAATGAATAGAAAAGATCCAAAGAGCAACATTTATCTGAAATTAAAAGCTTTTGTAACATTATACACTATACCATTCAAAAGGGACAGTATCATTTTTTTTTTTTTTTTGGTAAATAAATTATAGAAATTACTACTTTTATTTAGAAAGGACGCTTTAAATTGATTAAAGGTGATGATAAAGACATTTATAATGTCACAAAAGATTTATATTTCAGATAAATGCTGTTCTTCTGAACGCTCTATTCATCAAAGAAACCTGAAAAAATTCTACTCAACTGTGTTCAACATTGATAATAATCAGAAATGTTTGTTGAGCAGTAAATCAGCATATTAGAATGATTTCTGAAGGATCATGTGACCCTGAAGACTGGAGTAATGATGCTGAAAATTCAGCTTTTGGATTGATTCTGAGATCTTCCGAACGCGTCGCTATTCTCTCTGGAATGGATTCTGAGCTTAGATTTTAACAGCAGATGGCGCTCTACTCTAGTTTTTATTCGCACACTCAAATGCTGATGAAGAAGAGCGCTGTAATCTCTCCTCGGCTCAGAATGCTTTTATGACGCCAGATTAATATAAACAGCCCACTGTGAACACCCTTGTGATTCGCTTCAACCTTTTTGAATTTTATGAATGATTATTTTAGGTTCAAGTGTGTGTAAGGATTTGGAAACAAGCAGAGTACGGCTGTTTCTAAAGCATGCAGCGCCACCTGCTGTTCAAAACTAAGCTCAGAATCCACTCCGGAAAGATCCAATGCATTCGGAAAATCTCAGAATCATTTCTCGATTCATGATGCATCGATTTATTTTCCCAGCGCTAGTGTTGGGGGTAATGCATTACAAGTAACGTGAGTTACATAATCAGATTACTTTTTAAAGTTACTAGTAAAGTAACGCATTACTTTTTAATTTAGAAGGAAAAAGTAACTTTCCCCAACACTGCCCAGACCTAATAATTACTGTAGTAAAGTGACATCACTTGTACCTTCTTTGTTGGCGGTATCGGCGGGGAGAAGCAGCGAGGAGTTCTGGTGCGCCGTGGCGTTGGCCATCGCATTGGCCATCACAGTGAAGGCCGTCTGAGGAACCAGTCTGGGCATGAGAGGAACCAGCCGACGGCCCTCGATGGACCACTCCGATGAGCTGTTGGGCCCCGACATGCTGCAGAACATACCATCATTATTCCATCCGCAGTTCACTAAAGCACTAGAGCGGTCACATCTGACTAGAACGGGTGAGACTCACTGATACGCGATGGTGGTCAGGCGCTCATCATTCACGGCTCTGCGCACCTCTGCTCGATGACGCTCCGTCGAGATACTGACAGAACAAACCACACACACATCACACACTCATCATCCTCAATATCACTGCAGAACAACACACTAACAACTATTACATGCATATCCAACTTACACACACTACCAGGAAAAAGCTGTTGAACAGTAAGATTTTTCATGTTTTTTAAAGAAGTGTCTTCTGCTCACCAAGCCTGCATTTATTTGATATAATAGCAGTAATATTGGGAAATATTTTTACTATTTAAAATAACTGTTTTCTATTTGAATATATTTTAAAATGTGATTTCAAAGCTGAATTTTCAGCATCATTACTCCAGTCACATAATCCTTCAGAAATCATTATAATATTCTAATTTATTATTTTTTATTATTATCAATATTTAAAACAGTTGAGTATATATTTTATCAAGATTCTTTGATAAATAGAAATTTATCTGAAATAAAAAGCTTTTGTAACATTATACAATATACCAGTCAGTATAATTTTGGGAAAGAAATTATAGAAATTAATACTTTTATTTAGCAAGGATGCTTTAAATTGATCAAAGGTGACGATAAAGACATTTATGTTACAAAAGATTTCTATTTTAGATAAATGCTGTTCTTCTGAACTTTCTATTCGTCAAAGAAACCTGAAAAAAATTCTACTCAGCTGCTTTTCAACATAATAAATGTTTGTTGATCAGCAAATCAGCATATTATTATGATTTCTGAAGATCATGTGACACTGAAGACTGGAGTAATGATGCTGAAAATACAGCTGCGCATCACAGAAATAAATTGCATGTTAAAATATATTCAAATAGAAAACAGTTATTTTAAATAGTAAACATATTTCACAATATTACTGCTGTTGGATCAAATAAATGCAAGCTTGGTGAACAGAAGAGACTTCTTAAAAAACATTAAAAATCTTACTGTTCAACAGCTTTTGACTGCTAGTGTACACTCACATAAAGCCATATATATTAATAGCAGATCTGACTGATGACTTATATTGTCTGCAAATGTAAAGTATGCTAGTGTTCAGTTTTAAATATGGAAGCCCATTTCTGCCATTGAATAAAAAATAAAAAAATGTAATTGCAACTTTTTTTATCTTGCAATTCTACATTTATTTCTCATAATTGCACGTTTCTATCAAGAGTTTGTGAGAATCTATCATTTCTGACTTTACAACTCAAATGCAAGTTTATATTACACAATTCAAAAAAATGAGTCAGAATTGCAAGGGGAACAAAATGGCATTAAGTGTTTTTTTTGTGTTTTTGTTTTTTACCAGGCCTCCATACTAAACTGCTCAATGTGACTAGAAAACCTTGAGATATCAGAGACACTGTAGTTATGATGACATGAAAGTTGACCAAGTGTGTGACACCTCAGCACTCGAGTGAGTTCTCCCAGCAGCTCCTTCTTGTCTTTGGTGAGATCTCCTTGAGCGCGCAGAGCACTGATCACGCCGGCGTACGCTTCCAGCTCTGAACACACAAACACACACGACACACGTGAGCTCACCATCGGCACACACAACACCACAGCTGGTTACACGCTTCAGAGAGTCTCACCCAGTTTGCGCAGGATTCGCTTGCACTCATCTCTGCTGAGGTCCAGCAGCGTGGGCCAAACCACCGGCATGCTGCCCGCCAACGGCTTCTCCTGCTGAATCATCAACTACACACACACACACACACACACACACACACACACACACACACACACATAGTATATAATACAGCACATCACAGGAATAGTTCACCCAAAAATGAAAACGTGCTCTCCCTCAGATCATCTGAAATCAAGATGAGTTTGTTTCTTCATCAGGTTTGTAGAAATGTGTCTCTGCTGCAGAGCATCCATTGCTGAGACACTGATGCAGAGACACATTTCTACAAATCTGATGAAGAAACACACTCATCCTGATCTCAGGGAGATCTGAGGGTGAGCGTGTTTTCAGCAGATTTTATTTTTTTCTGAACTATTCTCTTAAACACACTCACCTCTGACAGACGCGTCTGATGCTGCAAACTCTCTCTGAATCTCTAAGAGCCAATGATCTTCAAGAAATCCTTCAGAGGAAAGCATCATCACAGACATTTAAGATAAACATGAAGGGATTTGAATGGTTCAGAACATGAACACACATTTGAAATTAATAAACAAAACAGACACGGCTACTCAAACCATTTATGAAAATTACTATGCAAAAATATCTGACGTCACGCGAGTATATAACAATCCAGCACATCAAAGCCCGTTCAGCCGCTCGCCCCGCCCACTCCAGCATAAAACATGAGCCCGTTCAGCCGCTCGCCCCGCCCACTCCTGCATAAAACATGAGCTCGTTCAGGTGTTTTGATTGACATTCTGCCCGTTTAAAGAGCTAATTACTGACGCGATCAGCTGAGATCTCTGTGTTTATTCTGCTTTAATATGAATGAGTGCTAAATATGATCAAGAGATCAGTTTCATAAAACAAACCAGGCTTATTTCAGGTAGTCTGACTTATTTAGAACTAAATCAACTGACAGGAAGTCACACTAACTGAAATAAACCTGGCTTATTTAGTTTATGAAACAGATCTGAAATCAGCCTTTATTTTGAGCTGACTTTCACATATGATGGAGTGGAATCAAAATAATCGCGATAAGCGCCAGATATTTCACCAGACAGCAGAATAACAGACATGTTTATCAGAAACACGGGTGTTTAATGACTAATAACGCTTGTGAAGTGCTGCTGCTTTTCTGTCGCGAGTTTTTATTGTCAGTGTGTTGTGTGCAGAAGGTTAGCTTTAGCCTTTAGCCTGTCTGGAGTTTCACTCAATACACACACAAACACACACCCGAGCCGCTGCGTTCACCGCAGAACCGTGTATGTGTGTGTGAAATCACAGATGTGTCATTTCTAAAGTCAGCTGTGTGTTTAATTCTGCACTTACCTTCAGTTCTGCACAGTCTTTCAGCTCCGCCATGTTTATCCGACGCCAAAACACTGGGGAAGCGCTCACAGCTGCCCGCGGGAAAACCCCGATACAGCACAAGAAAACACCTAAACTAAAGAACTGGAAAGGGATTATAGGGGTTGACAGTTGCTAACACGTTTGAACGCGAATTAAAGTAATGTTAGTCAGCAGAAAATAAATATTTGAACGCGTCTGAATCTGATCAGGCACTGTGTGGCGCAGCTCTCGAAACAAGCCCCTCGTTATTGTTGACATTCTTTTGTGCGCCGATATTGTTTTGTGTTTATTGTGCAAATTTAGTGGCAAATATGTGTAATATAGTCTTTTAACCTTTAGTTTTTATTAGGTATTTCCCACATTATACGAATGCAGTGTTAGTTGTGCTAATAAAACACATTTAACATGGTTTCTTCTACGAATTAAAGCCTATAAAGTCATAATATTAAATATTACATGAACTGCAGAAATGAATATCTCGGTATTTCTGTCTTGTTTTCCAGTACAAATATCTAAACATCCTTAAATCAAGACACATTTACTGGAGATGCAGAATAAACGTATTAAATGTTAAGAAACTAAACAAGAACAAATATCTAGGAACGAAAACTCGTTTTAATCATAAGCTCACTTCATTTTGATCATTTTCTCAGAGAAAATTAAACTTCTTATGTTGCCTTAATATATCCTGCAGAAACATAAGACAGTACGACTATAAAAACCTAAAAACAAATGTCTTTATTTACATTAAATACACATCAATATGGTTTAAATCAAATATTATTCCTCATCAACACATTAAAGCCCATCTCAGTTTGAGTTTAAACTCTAAATGATATATAATCACAATCACATCTCCATCAGTCAGCAGGTGAAGCGAAACTAAACCACAAGCTTCACTCATCAATCAATCAATCAGGTTTAAATGATGAGTGTCATCACTGCAGATCAACACAGTTCTTCACAGAAACTCCACATGCTGCACTCTTTAAAGCCAAAAACTGTACACTGTGACATTCGTATGTTTACAAGTCAAGATGGCAAAAACATAGGAATAATACATTTATATACAACACTTAACTTATATAATTTCACATGAACATTATTTTCTCCAAAAAATGTACCATACCCACAATAACACAACAATCTCTGATCCCTTTATTCCTCTATGATAATCATCTGAAATCAACATTATATTTCTGATTTAAATTAAGCCTTGATTGTAGTGTGACTGTAAACTAAATATGTTTCCCTGCAGCACAGAAGCAGTCATAAGTAGCACAGGTATATTTGCAGCAATAGCCAACAATACATTGTATGGGTCAAAATTATACATTTTTCTTTTATGACAAAAATCATTAGGATATTAAGTAAAGATCATGTTCCATGTAGATATTTAGTACATTTCTTACTGTAAATATCTCAAAACTTCATTTTTGATTAGTAATATGCATTGCTAAGAACTTCATTTGAACAACTTTAAAGGTGATTTTCTCAATATTTAGATTTTTTTGCACTCTCAGATTCCAGATTTTCAAATAGTTGTATCTCAGGCAAATATTGTCCGATCCTAACAAACCATACATCAATGGAAAGCTTAGCCATCTCAGTTTCAGAAAATTGCCCCTTATGACTGGTTTTGTGGTCACATATTTATTATCAGTGCTGTTAACAATCTCAAACAGGTTTGATTTTTAAAGCATTATAATCAGCGCTGATTTCTCTGTGATCAGGAGCGACGCTGGGCTCTGAACATCTAAACACCGGCGGCCGTCACAGGAATGAACTTCTGCGCCTGATTCGCACCGATTTCTGCCACATACAGCGCCGCACTCTTCAGATCCAGATCCACCAGGTGCGGTTTGACGTCCTCGGCCAGCTGGATACTGCTGATCACCTGACACTGACCGATGATGCCGACGGGTGGAGCCTCCAGCAGCGTCACCTGATTGGTGTTTAACTGAGCCACCACCATGTACTTCTGGTCTGGTGTGAGTCTGCGGGTCACAAACATGCATTATTACAGCTCCAACAACTGCAATGCGGCCTGTCGAAGGCAGGGGTTTAACTCACCTGACGGAGTACGGAGCATCCTCTTTAAAACAGCTGCCCCACGAGCCCAGCCAATCACCCGTCACCGAGTTAAACACCTGGATACGCTTGTTCCCTCTGTCTGCAACCCACACCTGAACACACAGGAACACCAGAGGAGGAATACAGAACAGTTAACACTGCGTCAGTCAACTACTGTAGATTCACAACCCACCTGACTGCTGTAATGCTGTCAAACAGGATCTTAAAGGAAAAGTTCAGCCAAAAATACAATCTGCTGAAAACGCGCTCTCCCTCAGATCATCTGAGATCAGGATGAGTTTGTTTCTTCATCAGGTTTGTAGAAATGAGTCTCTGCATCAGTGTCTCAGCAATGGATGCTCTGCAGTGAATGGGTGCCGTCAGAATGAGAGTCCAAACAGCTGATAAAAACATCACAATAATCCACACCACTCCAGTCCATCAGTTAACATCTGGAGAAGACAAAAGCTCAAACTAATCCAGTATTAAGACTTTTTAACTAAAATATGAGTCTATAATCCATAATAACGCTTCCTCCAGTGAAAAAGTGTTCTGGTCTGAATCAGGAGAGGAATCTGCACAGATCAAGCAGCGTTTACAAGACAAAACAGCTCTAAACTTTACAGCTTTTGTGTTCTCCAGATGTTAACTGATGGACTGGAGTGGTGTGGATTATTGTGATGTTTTTATCAGCTGTTTGGACTCATTCTGACGGCACCCATTCACTGCAGAGCATCCATTGCTGAGACACTGATGCAGAGACTCATTTCTACAAACCTGATGAAGAAACAAACTCATCCTGATCTCAGATGATCTGAGGGAGAGCACATTTTGGTGTTGACGTCATTGAGAAACAGAAGTGGGGATGAACATTGACACGAACCCTCTGGTAGCTGTCGACCGCCACGCTGTGAGGGATGTAGAACTGAGCAAGTCCCTGTCCTTTCTCTCCATGCATCCACAACACCTGCAGATCTGACACACAAACCAATGCGCCGCATTCACTCATCTGTGCATGAACATTTTCACATAAAAACCCTGATTTTGTATTAAAATGTATTATATATTTAAGAAATGTAAGAGCAACTAATAAAATTACTTGCGTATTGTTTTTTCATTGTGCATATGTTTTGTGCAAATTATGCATCATTCAATACAATACTACAAATTCATTAACATTAGATTAGAACAAGGTTAAAAAACTAATTCATGTGTGTATGCACCAGGAATATTATAGTTAACTAAAACAAAAAATATATATTTTTATTATTATTATACAAATTTTATTTTTATTATTTTTAATTTATAATTTATTTTTAATTAATTTAATTGTATGTAAAGCACTTTGAATTACCATTGTGTATGAAATGCGCTATATAAATAAACTTGCCTTATTTTATATTATTTCAGTTAGTTGCCAGGGCAACATTTCACTTTCTCATTTAGTTTAAGTTGATGCACTAAAATAACTAAAATGAATAAAAACTAATAAGTCACCAAAACTGACAACAACATTATTAAAACATTTCCTAAAATTATAGTAAAATAAATGTGAATTAAAATATGAATTAAAAACTATAATAATACCTTGATACTAAAATAACGCTGATACACATACTGTCAATTAAGCAGAAATTTTTCATGAGAAGTAAATGCATGTCGAAATGTGAGAGAATGAGAGCCAGAGATGCTAAAAATGACCATAAAACCACACCTCTGGAGAGTTTGATCAGCCGGTTGTTCATGCCACCATCTCCGTCCACTATGTAGATTTCTCCAGAACTGTGGACGAATATTTCAGCCGGCTGGTCGAACTGGAGCGGACTGAGAGAAGATCCGGCTTTCCCAGGAGATCCCAGAACCTGCAGCAGCTTCCCTGATGGAGAATACTGCTTCACTGTGTGTCCATACGACCCTGAAACACACACACAGCCGTGTTACTCACACGTCACACACACACACACACACACACACACTCACACACACCTGAGCAGAGAAAACCCACCGTTCCCCACATCTGTGATCCACACCGTTGGATCTGCGGATGCGTTGGCCAGGAAAATCCCATGAGGCATCTCCAGACTGCTGGTGTTCCAGGCCTGCAGGAAGTCTCCATCCGTGCTGAACACCAGCACTTTAGGGATGTTATCGCCTCTCTGTCAGGAGCAAACGTCAAGATGAAACATGACGACTGATGTCTCAGACTCACTTGTAGATGCCCATTTCTGACAGAATTGTTTTTTGACTATGACTACATCTCGCAATTCTGATTTTTGTTTTCTCAAATTGTGAGTTTAAGTCATAACTTCTTGAAATTGTGGGTTTATATCTCACAATTCTGATTTTTTTTTGTTTTCACCACAGAAAAAAAATGAATTGCGAGTTTTATTTTGCAGCTTTTGAGTTCACATTTTGCAATTGTGACTGCTTTCTTGAAACTGAAGTTATCTCACAAAATCACAATTCTGCCTTTTACTTCTCAAATTGTGTGTTTGTTGCAATTCTGCCTTTTTCTCAATATTGCCCGTTTTTATCTCACAATTCTTTTTTTCCCCCGCCACAATAAAAATATGAAAAAAGTAATTGCAAGTTTTAATTTGCAACCTTTGAGATAACATCTCACAATTCTGTGTTTTTTCTTGTAATTGTGAGTTTATTGTGAGGGATCAGCTCTTTTCCTCGCTCACCTGAGCCACATACACCAGACCGGCCAGATGATTGACAGCCACACCAAACACCTGTCCGGTGAAGTACTCGGGGTTTTTGGGCCAGGAGATGTCCAGCTTATACAGCGCTCGACCAGAAACCCTGAACTCACTCTGAGATCTGGACTCCACACTCTCCTGAGAACAAACAACATCCAGACACAGCAAACCTTCCTTTACTGAACCAATAACCGCGGTATTACCGTGGACACTACGGTAACATCATGCATTTCACACATGAACCATTACATTCTTATGCTATTCAACAGTTGTTTCGGTCAATTAACAAAAATTGCCTACATCTACCACGATACTAGCCTGGATTTACCATAGTACCACCGTAATACCATGCTAGTACTATGGTAATCTTCAAAATAACAATTACTTCGAAGAACCACCGTACTTTCTGAAGCTGAACACACGTGATGTTTACTCTCAGGTGTCATGTGAAACACCCAGCATTTATCAATCAGTCTCCACATCGATCGATCGATCAGACTCACGTGAGAGCTGATGGAACCGCAGATGAAGATGATGAAGAGGAGTAATGCCATGCTGACAGCGATTAAACAGCAGCAACTGCGCCTTCTCATAGAGATCGATCGATGATAATCAATAATCACAGTCCAGCGGCACCGCACTTCCTGTTTTGATCACGTGACTCCTCGAACCTCATTGGTTAACACTCGACAGCTGCGCAGCACGTCACGTGTGATCGAAAAATACAAATTAATCATTTTTTTGTTTTGTTTTCAAGTAAACTTTAAGTATATACGACCTGATGTCATTTAATGATTATACACAATTATTAAATGAAATTAATAGTTAATAATTCGGCTCTTTTATCTGTAAGATCAATAGCAATGTGATATGTAGATTTATCTTGTACATTACTGAATCAATCCTGTAAACACATATATATACACACACACACACACAAATATTATATATATATAACATATTTGTATATATATAGTATCTAATATTTGATCTATCTGGATTTTATGGTTCATATTAACTGATCTAGAGAGAATACGGAGGAAAAACAGCTCAAACTGAGCAAAAATATTAATTTTCTGCAGATGCTGATAGTCATTTGATGAATTCGGTGGCTTGTGATGTAAATCAAGGAGATGTTTATAACAGAAGGGCAGATACTAACATAAAAAATGATGCAAACATATAATGCAATGCAATGCTGATTGAGAGATGAAGAAATAAACGCTCCTCAAAAGATCCTGATGATCAGATTTGAGACGCACTGAAAATGATTGATGGAGAATCAAGTAAAGCTGAGCTGCTTCAGTCCAGTAAGTGTTCATCTGGAGATATGACTGCAGTTATTCTGATGTTTACTTGATCAAAATCAGTCAAGATTTGACAGCAGAAGCTGGACGTTTGTACTAAAAACCTCCAAACTATCAATCAGACACCATTTAACAGCAAAGTTTGATCAATTTGAGACCTTAGAAATGTGCATATTAAATATGATACAGTACCTTTATAGTGTTAACAAGCCAAAATATGAGAGATTAACTAGAAAGTGAAATGCTCCAGTTTTAGTTTTGGCTGTTGTGGTTAATAAATGTGATGCGTTTAGTTTCTATTATGATCAAATATTAGAAACAAAATGATGACGATATAGTGAATGATGCACAGGCTGAATATGCTGCTAATTATACTTAATCATGTGTTTTGTATGTTGGCAGGGTTTGTAGAAACATTTAAGCCAACCAGATCATCTGTGAGTTTTTATAGTGAAGAGATAAAGCAGATTTGAGCCTAAAAACAGGATCAAGATGAAAGGAGACACACTGGTGATCATCGCTCAATCTAAAGGACAGGATGAAAGTCTTTATTGTTTGTAGATTCTAATCATGACACTTAGTGTTTCTCTGTGACCTCGTGAGTGAAAATCACGCGCTGTTCAACATCCAGACGTATGATTATGAGATCGTAATGACAGCAGCGTGTTTGGCTTTACATTCTGAGCACCGGTAATCAATACATTCATTGAGTGATAGAGATCCATCTGTACACTGAAACACACCACATGACTTCAGCTCCATCATGATGCATTATGGGACGGAGTCAGTCACTCTCGTATGCTGGCAGAGTAAGAGAACTGAGGGAAGTGAGCGACCGGCCCAGCGTCCTCCACATCCTGACGGGTCACTGAAACACAAGCACAGCATTAAATCACAGAGTATGAGAGCGAAGTGGAGCGGCAACAATTTCCCCTCCATTGATGTATGGTTTGTTATGATCGGACAATATTTGGCTGAGATGCAACTATTTGTAAATCTGGAATCTGAGGGTGCAAAAAAATCTAAATATTGAGAAAATCTTCTTTAAAGTTGTTCAAATTAAGTTCTTAGCAATGCATATTACTAATCAAAAATGAAGTTTTGATATATTTACGGTAGGAAATTTACAAAACATCTTCACTGAACATAATCTTTACTTAATATCCTAATGATTTTTGACATAAAAGAAAAATGTATAATTTTGATCCATACAATGTATTGTTGGCTATTGCTACAAATATACCTGTGCTACTCATGACTGCTTTTGTGCTCCAGGGACACATATATGCATTTGTTTGTAAAACATTCGAGTTTGCAAAATGTGCGTCTGTCTTTAAAAAGTTTGTTCCTTTGCAAAACATTTACATTCATTCGGAAAACATTAGCTTTCGTCTGTAAATCATATTGTTCCTTTATAAAACAATTGCATTTGTTTGTTTGTTAAAAAAATTGTTAGTTTGTAAAACATTTAGCATTTTTGTAAAACATTTTGCAACGGTTTACAAAATGTGCATTTGTTCGTAAAATTAGTTTGTTCATAAAACACTTGCAACTGAGAAACATTTGCATTCACAAAATATTTGTATTCCTCCAAGAAACTTGCATCTGCTTGCAAAACTATTGCGCTACCTTAATAAACTTTGTGTTTGCTCGCAAAAGGAATAAAATATAGTTTACCCACCTCATATTATTTCCATTATGAAAGTTTAAGATGTTTGATATACCATTTAAGAGTTTTTTTTTTTGTACCTTAAATTTCATAAAAACTGAGGGACTTTTTTATTTTACTTGCACACGTGCCACTAAGTAGACTTTGGACTTACGCTTGCCTGGTGGTGTTACAGTGATGCTCTGAGCTGTGAACTCGTCATCAAAGTAGCGTGTGTCCGTCTCTGACGTCACCTGCGGTTTAAAGGGCGGCACCAGCTGCAGAAAAAACAAAAACCAGATGTCAGAGTCTGCATCCAAACCCTTCAACACCAACTCACGATCAGAAGCACCTTCTTCTGCAGCACATCCTCCCAGTGAATACAGGAGAAGAACTTGTGCCCCATCACGTCTCTGGCATCATCAGGTCCGCCTCCGAGCCTGCAGCCAATCAGAGGCATTCACAATGTCACCTGATCACATCATGAGCTCGTCATATACACTGGTGGCCAAAATGATTAGAAGACTAGAATTTTCAGCAGCTAAAGAATGGTTTTAAGTCAGGTATTTCTATCTTTTGCTGGAGTGTGTCAGTAGGAAATATCAGTTTACATTTCCAAACATTCTTTTTGCCATTAATTATAATAATCCAGTGAGATTTTTGTGCTCCACACAGAGATCTGATCTGATCATCATCCAGTCTGTCTGGGATCATATGAAGAAACAGAATAAACTGAGACAGAATAAATCCAGAAGAACTGTGTCTCCAAGACGCTTCAAGAAACCTTCCTGCAAACCTGCTGTAAACTCAAAGGATGCTCACACCAAATTAGTTAATAGAAGTTAACTGATCTTATGACATTATTTTTGACAGCATTCTCATTTTACTGCATTTTTACACAAGTGCCTAAAACTTTTAACAGCACTGTAGCTTTGCAGGAAGGTTTCTTGAAGCGTCTTGGAGACACAGTTCTTCTGGATTTATTCTGTCTCAGTTTGTTCTGTTTCTTCATATGATCCCAGACAGACTGGATGATGATCAGATCAGATCTGACTGGATTATTACAATTAATGTCCAAATGAATGTAAACTGATATTTCCTACTGATACACTCCAGCAAAACATAGAAATACCTGACTTAACACCATTATTTAGCTGTTGTTCTAATAATTTTTGGCCAGTGCTGTATATATGTATATGATGAGATATGAGGTTGACCTCTGTTTGGGGTCTTTCCTCAGCAGACCGGTCAGCAGCGCTTTGGCTTCGGGTGAGAGGTTCTTGGGGAAACGGATCTCCTCCATCACAATGAGCTCAAAGAGCCGCTCATGGTCCTGATTGTAGAAGGGCAAGCGTCCGCACATCATCTCGTACATCACCACTCCCAGACCCCACCAGTCCACTGCGCGGCCGTAATCATTGTCCTCCAGCACCTGAACACACACGGGAACAAAACCAGACATCACTCCTGTCATAATGCTCCAGATCAGCACTTCAAACATTCTCAAGATGACACGTATATTACTAAAATCATTATAATTAAAATTTAAACAAGTCTTCTTTATAATATGCATGTACAATCAGATTTGATCCTTAAAACGTGAAACCAAACAGGATTTAGAAAGGCAATCACTGAAGAGCATGTGAACTATTTATGTGCGTTCATATATACCAGTAATTAAAATAATTTACCATTGTTTATTAAAACAAAGATTAATACACAAGATGTCATAATCATAACTATCACAATATGCATTAATATCATTAGAAGTGCAAATTGTTTTTGTGATGTTATAGCAATTACTTCATTCATTTAGATATTTATTTTTGCTTAAATGTAGGATGGACAGCAATTTATAAAGTTGGATGCATTTAGGAAAAATATTTTGTGCATATGGATGTTCTATAAATCATTTGTAGGATCATTTCAGAAATTGTCAAATTTATCATTTTACAAAACCCTTTATAAATCAGGCCCCGGATTCCAGAAATGGTAATGTTTTTCAGGATTCCTGTTCTTTTTAACCAATGAATTTGCATTTCCTATTTTTCATTTGTGATTTACAAGATTTAAAAAAATATTTGTACTGATAGTACTGAGTTTGGCATAATTCGAAAATGTATTTTTATTATCAAAATGCCCATGTTGTTTTCAGATAGTACAAAATACTAAGAAAGAACATATTTTTTTGCAGCACTCGTGTTTACCATGTGTGATTCTGTATGCATGTGTTCAAATGTGAATAAAAGTCTAAATGAACCAGTCCCGTGTTTAAGTGAATGATGACAGGATTTTAATGTTTGGGTAAACTATCATTGTGAGGCCCCTGGTCGAGAGCCACTGCAGTAGATGGAGCGTGTGTGTTGCGGAGTACCTCTGGCGCAAGGTATTCTGGGGTTCCACAGAACGTTCTCATGGTGGCCTCATCTGTGATGCCCTCCTTACAGAGACCAAAATCTGTGATCTTCATATGTCCGTCTTTATCCAGCATGAGGTTCTCCAGCTGAGTGAACAGAGAACACGATCATCATCAACACATAACAACACTATTGTCTTCTGTAGAACTGCTTTGCTGCTGAAAAAGTTGTTTCGCGATTGCAAATGTGATTTTATACAACAGTTCAAAAAACAAGAAACTGATATTGAGCTACATTTTAAACACAATATCATCAATATTGTTCGTTTTGATCAATTTCACAAATGAAAATAGTTCTAATCAAAGTCACAGCAAAACTGTTGATCAACACACAGCAGTGTTTCACTACTAAATGAATCCATTTGAACGAATGGAGTGAATCAATGAGTGAATCAGTTGAGTGATTCACTCATTAAGACAGTGACTCATTGCACCTATTGTTGCTTTTAGTTTCATAATTGATGACGACATTTCTAACATGCGCTGCAATGATAATATATAAGAAACTATGCAACTTTTTGCTTATAATGTACATACACTTATGACATAATCCATCTGTATAGTATGTTCATAGTACACCCATCTGTATATCATGCTAATAGTATAGAAAAATCTGTAAATTATGTTCATAGTACGGTCTTTATCTGTATATTTTTAGTACATTTTGTAACATATTGTAGGCACTGTATATCCTGTATTTGCTGCTTATTGCACTTCTGGTTAGATGCTAACTGCATTTCTTTGCCTTGTACCTTACATGTGCAATGACATTAAAGTTGAATCTAATCTAAACTCTCAAGCAATTCAAACAATTTATGTACCAAAAAATCCAAACTGCGATGAAAAATACTAAATAAAATCAAGCAAGCAGTTGTTGGTGTGCGTCTGACCTTCAGGTCCCTGTAGACTACGTTCTGTGAGTGCAGATAGTCGAGAGCGGAGACGATCTCAGCGCCGTAGAAGCGCGCTCTGTCCTCAGAGAAGACACGCTCACGGGACAGATGGAAGAACAGCTGTGGACGAGAGACACGTCAGAAGCACAGGAGAGAGAAAACAGCAGCGTCTGATTGAAACACATGCTCATACCTCTCCTCCATTAGCATACTCCATCACAAAACACAGCCGGTCAGGGGTCTGAAAGGCGTATTTAAGAGTCTGAAACACAACAGAGTGCAGTCAGACATACAGAGACATTCATATATGCGGCATGCGCACACACGCACACACACACACACACACACACACACACACACTGACCGTCAGGAACGGGTGTCTGGTGTTCTGCAGCACTCGACTCTCTGTGACCGTGTGTGCCACTTCATCCTAAACGCACAAAAACACATTCATTGCTCAGGTCTGACCACTCTGATTATATGTGCTAATTAGGGGTGTAACGGTTCACACAATTCATGGTTCGATACGATACAGTGGTGTCACGGTTCGGTACGTTTTCGATACAGCAAAAAGAAAGAAATGCCAGATAATTTCATTTATTTATTTTTTTGACTTTGAACAATGATGGAGCTATACTTGACCCATCTTCTGGGGTTTCTTCTTAGCAGCATATAAAACGTAAACAGCTCCGGTTTGAAATATTCCAGCTGATGTAGCCTATTGTCAAGTAGCAGATTAATCTTTTCCACAAGTTTAAATAGATTTTTACCTTTTATGGGCATTTTTTACCTTTATAAAGCCATTTTTTTCTAAAAGTGTGCATCACCTTTTGAGTCAATTTTTTACATTTAATAAGTCAATAATAAGACATTTAGGCTTTACCAAGCAAATGAAGTCGTATTGGCAAAAATGATCTTTGCAATGCAGAGGAAACATAGAAGTTGCATATGAATGGCATGCATTTAGATGCTTTTACACACTATTTAATGCAGCTCAGAGGGACATGTAATGTAGTTACAAATGCAGAAATGTTTTGATATTTTAAACATAAAACGTTGACAAGTGATGTTTGAAATTAATTTAAAAATTAAAAGATTCTTTACATGTGAAATTAAAACCGCCAGCAGGTGGCAGCAAGTGACTGTTAATAAGCGAGTCATTGCGATTGAACCGAATCATTTAAACGATTCATTCATTCAAGAACGAAACGCGTTGCTCAGAGATGCAAAACAGTGCTGTGACTGTGTTTGGATTTATTTTTGTTGTCGAAATAAAGCAAAAACTTGCAATATGGTGTCTAAAACTTTTTGAACTTTTGTAAAAATAATTTAACAAAATATTAGATTTAAAACTTGTTTCCTTAAGTACCTGAAATGCACTAAAATTTGGTTGGGAACAATAAAATTACTAACGGGGAAAATATTGTAAAAAAATTATCTTAAAATAAAACTGATAGTAATATTAAAAGGAAATAATAAAAATGACAAAAGCACAACTTAAACTTAAATTAACATGAAAACTGAAAATATTAAACTAAAACCTAATTCAAACTATTAACAAAATCTATTATATTTTACTGTAAACATTTATAGGGATTTTTAGTGTTAAAAATATTATGTATTTTTTATTTTATTTCTTACATTAACCTTCCCTTGGAGAACGGATGAAAATACACCACCTGGCTAAATCTGGCACACTGATTTTGTGTATTGTTAATGTGTATTGTCTCTGATTTAATAAATGAATTAATATAAAAATCACACTACATTTTCTAAAGTCCTGAAATCTCAAAACCAGCTCCCAGTCTCATTTCAATAATTGTCTGGCTTGACTCTAACAGTGTTTTTGTTAGTCACGGGTTGGTTAGTAAAGAGTCTTGTCACCTTAGCGATGATGACTTCCTTCCGCAGGATCTTCATGGCGTAATACATCCCCGAGGCTTTCTCTCGCACCAGAATCACCTTCCCAAACGTGCCTTTACCCAGCAGCTTCAGGTAATCGAAGTCATTCATCGTCTGAAAGCACAAACCACCACCACCATCATCATCAGTGCAAACCGCTGACGGATTTCTACGCTCGCAACCGTAATCTGCAGAGACGCACCACTCTGGAGCTGGATTTGGACAGAGACACCTCCATGTCCTCCAGAGCGCTGAGGTCACCGGGAGAGCTGAACTTGATCTCCATTGGTTCGCCCGCTTCCCGCGTCTGCAGCCCATTGGCCACGGCCTGGATCGCTTGCATCCACTCGTCCCTTGATATGGTTACAAGCAGTGATTTGCCATGGTGAAGAACACACAGAGTAAACTGCTCAAAGTAGTTGTTTCCAGAAATATAAAACGGATTTGTAATAATAACCTATAAAGCATTAAAGACAGACTGTGAGCGATGAGGTTGTTAATCGATGGTTTATGCTTTTGTTGAAACTGTCAGTCCATATCATTTTAACTTATTTTAAAAGTTGTGTTTAACAACAGAATACCGCAGGAAAAACTGGAAATTTATTTCTCAAACTATACAATATATTTTTATCTTAAGTTACTTATATGCGCCACTATATATATGAACTTATTTCTCAAACTATAAAGATATATACATATACATACTATATATTCACATATAACTATATATGCACCGATTGCAATTTTCTTGGCTGATTCCGATTTCGGCGATTCCAGTTTTCTTACTAAAAACTATAATCGACAGCATATACAGGTCCATCTAAAAAAATGTGAATATCGTGAAAATGTTAACTTTTTTTGGTAACATTTCAAAAAGTGAAACTTTCATATTTTCTAGATTCCTTACATGTAAAAAACATTTCAAAAGTTTTTTTTGTTTTAATTGTATGAAGCTTTTTTAATCATGAAAGTCAAAAATCCAGTATCTCAAAATATTAGAATATTTCCTAAGATCAATCAAAAAAAGGATTTGCAAAGCAGAAAAGTTCAAGTTGTTTAAAGTATGTTAATTTATGCACTCAATACTTGGTCGGGGCTCCTTTAGCACAAACTCCAGCATCAGTGAGGAATGGCATGGAAGCGATCAGACTGTGGCTCTGTTGAGGCACTATTGAGCCTTCAGCTCATCTGCATTGTTGGATCCACTGTTTCTCATCTTTCTCTTGAAAATATCTCATAGATTTCATATTTGGTTCAGGTCAGGCATGTTGGATGGCCAATCAAGCACAGGAATATCATGGTCAGCAAACCACTTGGAAGTGATTTTGTCACTGTGGGCAGGTGCTAAAGTCCTGCTGGAAAAGGAAAACAGCATCTCCATAAAACATGTCAGCAGATGGAAGCATAAAGCACTCTAAAATCTCCTGGTAGACGGCTGCATTGACTGTGGACTTGATAAAACACAATGGACCAACACCAGCAGACTTCACAGCACCCCAAATCATCTCTGACTTCAGAAACTTCACACTGGACTTCAAGCACCTTTGATTCTGTGCCTCTCCAGTCTTCCTCCAGACGTTGATTTCCAAATGAAATGCAAAATTTATTTTATCTGAAAAGAGGACTTTGGAGCACTGAGCAACAGTCCAGTTCTTTTTCTCCACAGCCCAGGTAAGATGCCTTCTGACGTCGTCTCTTGTTCAGAAGTGGCTTGGTAGCTCTTTTCCTGAAGACGTCTGAGCGTGGAGACTCTTGATGCACCGACTCCAGCTTCAGTCCACTCCTTCTGAAGCTCTCACAAGTGTTTGAATCTGCTTTGCTTGACAGTATTCTCAAGCTTGCGGTCATCCCTGTTGCTTGTGCACCTTTTCCTACCCAAATTCTTCCTTCCAGTCAACTTTGCATTTAATATGCTTTGATACAGCACTCTGTAAACAGCCACAGCTTTCAATAATGACCCTCTGTGACTTACCCTCTTTGTGGAGGGTGTCAATGTTCGTATTCTGGATCATTACCAATCAGCAGTCTTCTCCATTATTGTGGTTTCAAAGAACAAGAGATACCTGGAATTTATACTGTAGGGATGGTCATTAACTGAAACTCAATTATAAATATTCTAATATTTTGAGATACTGGATTTTTGACTTTCATGAGCTGTAAGCTCTAATCATCAAAATTAAAACAAAAAAAAAAAACGTTTGAAATGGTTTACTTTACATGCAATGAATCTAGAAAATATGAAAGTTTCACTTTTTGAAATAAGTTACCAAAAAGAAATACTTTGACGATAATCTAATTTTTTGAGATGCACCTGTACAAACAAAAATCTATATTTTTTAAATGCAAACAAATAATTTAAATAATAAAAAAATATCAAACATTACAATTCCCCCAATCTGGACAAAGTTACAGATGCTCTCTCACTTAAACAACTCTCAAAATAAAGTGCTCTGTGAAACGAGTTGCTTGATAAAACAATACAGATGTAATTTCCCACGGTTTCTTAAATAAAAAAAATTTTCACTGACCTTATTAAATGTGTCATCTTTCACATCAAATTCTTACATTGTTTCAATTAATTCAGTTAGAATAATAAGAAACTGTAGAGCTGTTTCCATTTAATTGAAATCAGTATCAACAATCTCCATCTTTCCACTTGATGAAGCCGAGGTGCCATAAATGCATTTACACTGCAAAACTTCAAAAAGAAGAACTACAAAAGGATTGTTTTAAATATTTTTTAAACATACAAATAAGGAATGTTGGGAAACAATGATAGTTTTAAACCAGTAGGTGGCGTCAAATGACTGTTAGAATGAGTGAGTCATTTAGTCATTGATTCAACGGATTCGTTCAAACGACTGATTCATTCTGAAACGAGGCAAGTGACTACTGTGTTTATGAATGGGTTACTGAATCATTGACTCACTTGATTCGTTCAAAAACGTGGATTCATTCAGTAACGAAACACCACTGTATTGCTCGGAGACAAAACATATCTGCTGTGGCTTGATTGCAGCTATTTTTCTCAGCGAAACTGAGCAAAAACAGTCAATATTGCGTCTAAAATGTAAGTCACTTAATTTGAACGTATTGTTTATTGAACTGCTATTGTATAAAATCACATTGCAATAATGTTGAAAAATTTTGGACGTGTACCAAAATCATATATTTTCTTTTTTTTTTTTTTTTACTACTACTGCATCTATAACTTTCTATGTGTGCTGTTGCACTCATTTGTTTTGATTTCTGCACAAATCTTCTGGCACAATATAAATACATTATGAGTCGCTGTTAAGTGTGACGTCAAAACAGACCGGCTCGGAATCAGCAAACTGACCAAAATCGGCTAATTCGGGGGTCTGGCCGGTCGATCGGTGCATCTCTAATATTTACACAATCTATTATTTACATAATCTGATGCAGTGGTCGGCAACAGGTTTATTTGAGCATATTTAGCTAGCTTGATAGAGAAGGATCACTCAAATCAGAAAGAATGTGAAGGCTATGATAGTTCAAGGAATTTGTTTGTTTCTTCTAGATACTGAATATTTTCAGCTGATTTAAACAAGTACTACAACACATATTCATACGCAATCGCTCTCTCAATAATGCATTCAAACAAATGTAGTCTTACAGTGCGACTTTATCTGTATCCGATTTCAAATGAGCAGAAATCTGTAAGAAATGCATCGATCCGTAGGTAAAATAACTGACGAAAAAGTATTGTTATTTCCATCACAATTTATTATATTGATTTCCTATTTTAATATGCTTATTTATTTCTGATGCAGCGCTGTATTTTCAGCATCATTACTCCAGTCTTCTGTCACATGATCCTTCAGAAATCATAATAATGAACTGATTTATTACGAGTGTTTAAACTTTTGTGCTGCTTCATATTTTTTGCAACCTGTGATACTTTTTTCTTTGATTCCTTGATGAATAAAAAGTTAAAAAGAACAGCATTTATTTAAAATTTAACACATCCGTGCTGAATAAAAGTTTTAATTTCTTAAATAAAAAATTGACTGAACCCAAACTTTTGAATAGTAGTGTATACTGTAACACAAAATTAATACTTTGAATAAATACTGTTCTTTTTAACTTTTTATCAAAGAATCCTGAAAAATGTATCAAGTTCCAAAAAATATTAAGCCGCACAACTGTTTCCAACATTGATCATAAATCAGCATATTATAATGATTTCTGACTGGAGTAATGATGCTGAAAATTCAGCATTGCTTCCCATTAATAAGTTAAATTCTAAAGCATATTAAAACAGAAAAAGTTATTTTAAATTGAAATAATATTTCACAAAATTAAAAAAAATTCTGCATTTTTGCATCTTTGATGAATAATAATAAACTTCTTTAAAAAACATTAAAAACCTTACTGACCCCAAACTTTTGAACAGCAATGTATATTTTTTATATATATTTGTGATTTATGTTTCTATTTTGGAAAAAGAAAAAAAGCATTTGCAATGCTTCATGGAATTGAAAAAAATTTAAGTTTACAGTCATCTTTGTCTTTTTATTTGTTTCTCCAGTGCATTTTGAAAGCTCATCTCTCAGCAGCAGACGTGCGGCGTGCATGCATGCATGCATGCGTGTGTGTGTGTGTGTGATAAAGCTCGGGTTCACCTCTCCTCGCTGTTCTCCACGTGGAAGGTTCTCTCGATGACGCTCGTCCACTGCAGGCAGCGGATCATGAAGGTGTTGGGCCGCGGACGCTCGGTCTTCATCAGCTGACACTCTGGAAACACACGACCCGTTCACACACACACTCATCTGCATATATCACAGCCTCGGCGTCTCCAGCACAACTCACCTTCCACAGAGAAGTTATTGAGTGGAGACGAGCTCTGATCCATCAGCTCCGGCTTCTCCTTGTAGCCCATGAAGGACCCATCACTCTTCAGAATGAAGTAGCGCGGCCTCCATGTCTTTATGTACTCACCTGTGTGACACACACACACACACACACACACACACACACACACACACACACACACACATCAGAACATGACGTCTCACGCCGCAGGAGAAACTTGCAGGAATCTGCCGTACCTCGTTTATAGAGCCACCCTTCCTTCACCACGCTGACCTCCGTCATGATGGGCAGGGCTTGAGAGTGATTGACACTTCAACTTGGTAACGTGTGGCTGCATTTTTAATAAAAGAGTTTAAAACAAAATATTATAGTTTAAAAACCTGCATGAATATATATTTGTAAAATATTTGCTTTGGATTAATCAAAACAATTTTCTTTGATTTAAATTAAACAGTTAAACTTATAAAATATTATGTTTTATGTCAGAATACTTAACATTTCTTTAACATCTTTGCTTTGAATTGACCAGAATTTTTTATTAAAAATAAACTTTTTAAAAGAGTTAAAAAGTTTACATTAATCTCTCTTTAACATCTTTGATTAGGATTGATTAGATTTTTTAAATAACACTTTTTAATTACAAACAAATGTTTTGAAAGCGGTAAAACTAACTAAATAAATGAGTTTATTGTGAAACTTTTTGTGCTGCCATTTTTGGCCAGGACTCCCTGGAAGAAGAGATTTTGTATCTCAATGGGACTTTCCTGGTAAAATAAAGGTAAAATGAAAAAAAAAAATATGAGTGTCATAATATTTAATCTCTCTTTAACATCTTTGCTTTGGTTAGAAAATACATTTGAATTAAAATCTGTAATTAAAAACAAACTTTTTAAAAACGTCAACTTAAAAAAATAAGTAGTTTGAATCTAACATTTGATCTGACTTTTTTAATAATCGAATAAACTTACAAAATATAGCCTAATTTTTTCAAAATGTAAAAATTATAATCATTATAATGATTATTAATTTAAATAATTATTTCAAAATAAAAACTTGGTTTAGTCTATAACATCTATGCTTTGTATTGATCATAAAATACAAATAAGACTTTTTGATTAAAAAGAAACGAGTTAAATTTTATGAAATATTACTTGGTTTATATTATTATTGTCAGAATATGGAATCATCATCATCTTCGGCTTGATAAAAAATTAACTTAAAAAGAGTATACTACTAAAATATATAAATAAAATATGCTAAAATAAAATAAAAGGTGGTACAGTGGTGGAGTGTTATGGTAATATCATGGTACTCTGACATATACCATGGTACTGAATCCAAATACTATGATATTTACACGGTACTTGACACAATATCGTGTTACTGACACGATACCTGCCCAAACACTATGATATTACCATGGTACAGTTTAAAAACACGGTATTCCCGGCCGGTTAATGTAAACTGAATAACTGAGTTAAAACACAAGGACTCGTTAGTGAGGTAAATCTCCAGATGAAGGGTTAGTTTAGTCGTGTGAAGCTGCTAGTTGAAGCTAAGCTAACTTACCTCAACAAACTAACACAACATGAACTTTGAGCTTCAGCGAGCAAACCGACTTTAGCCGTCGCTCTTATTCTGATATTATTCACATATTATCTCTGATATTACAGTGAAACATAAACGAGTTAATTTAACATTAGTGATTTATACCTGTTTACTGTCAGTGCGGAGCAGTTGTTTACCACACAAACTCTCGGTTAACCATCGCTCCGCTCGTATTGTGGTTAAACACGAGCAAACTGACGGCTGTCTCGCTTCATTTATCGGGTTTTGATCCGGATCGAGTGAAAATTCAACGCGTGTTTTGCACGACTGGCTCTCGCTGGCGTTCAGAGAGTTCACCAGCAGCAGCACGCCGCGTGACGTCAGCACGCTGCGCCCCGCCCCCCGCTGATCTGGGGTCAGTTCGGCGCGCTTCGCCGCTACGGCGGGAATGACAGTGAAGCGGAGACACTGATCCGGGATCAGCCTTTATTTGCTCTTCCAAGCGCTGCATAGCGGATCTCAAACTACTCATAACACACACACACACATACACTCAACTCATTAAAAGTACTTTGGCGGTACCATGGTAATACTACAGTACTTTTCTGTTAATGACATCATATACAAATAACACATATTAGTACATGCTTCATAACATCTGTGCATCCCTGAGACTCACATCTGGATCTTCTTCAGTATTATCTTACATGATTTCACAAACAAACTTTTCAATCTTTCAGGTGCCACAGACCCCCCTGATTTAACAACTATAAAAATACATTTATATTGCGAAAAACTATTATTTAAAAAAATCATGATTTTTAGCAACTTTTAAACTTCCAGTAATTTTCTTTTAAACTAATTTTTATTTTTATTTTTTTACCCAAATTACGATTTTTTTTATTTATTTTTAATACATTATTCTTTGCTCACTAGAATACTGCACCATTAGATTTATTTAAAACACATTTTTTAATTCAGTTTATTTTAATCAACTTTTTTATTTCAGTCAAATTATTAATTATTAAATATTTTATTAAAAATGGTTTTAAACCTATTTTAATTAACTTTTTTATTTATTATAATAATTTTTTTACATTTTATTCAGATTATTTATTTTTAAACTAATTTATTGTAATCAATGTTTCATTTTATTCAAATTATTTATTTTCATCAAATTGTCATTTTATCCAAATTATTTATTTTTTAAATCCATTTATTTTTTATAAAAAACTCATTCATTTTTTTAATACATTTATTTTAATCACATTTTTGTTTTATACAAATTATTTTTAAACATTATACTTTAATCAAATTATTGTTCTAATCAAATTATTTATTTTTAAATCATTTTATTTTAATAAAAGTTTTTAATTCATTCAGATTATTTATATATATTTAATTTACCCTGATTTTTTCATATTTCATGTATTTTCACAGTTTTTCTCGAAACGTTTCTGACCCGCTAACACTCCCTTGGGGGTCGCGGGACATGCTTTGAAAACCCCTGCCGGTCAAACACGGTTTACATAACAGTGCATGATAAATAACCTGCAATTACACAGAATCTCACATATTCTGATCATTATAGAGGTAAACAACTAACTAGTCACACCGTTCCTAGATCCAGGTGACACATGTAAGAGCGCTACATGTAGATTAAAACACAAATGCAAGAGAGAAAATGAACGCTTGACACAGCAGCGGATCAGAAAAACAGTAAAAGACCATTAATATTCACAAAAAAAGAGAAGTGAAAGGCAGTGGGTGTAAAATGAAGAGGGTAAAAGCGAGTCTCTCGGGTGCTGGAGTGAGTTTCTTGCATCTTGAAGCGTGAGAAAGAAGCGTTTTGTGTTGGTGGTTCTGTGCAGACGTTTGCGCAGATCTTCCTGATGCGCAGCTACACCGCATTGATCTTCTGCAGCTCCTCCAGCAGAGCTGTGGAGGAAACATAAGAATCAGAGCAGGAACACATCACGGTATTTCTGTGAAGAAGAGCGGAGGAACCCGACTGACCGCTGATGATCTCGTCCTTCACCTTCTGCAGCTCATTGCGCATCTCCTCCAGGATGTCCTGCGGTCAGACAGAGGTGTTTTCAGTGTTGGGGAAAGTTACTTTTAAAAGTAATGCATTACAATATTGTGTTACTTCATAAAAAAGTAACCAATTATGTTACTTTTTATGGAAAGTAATGCGTTATGTTACTTTTGAGTTACTTTTTAAATCTGGGCAGGGCTTGCTTGTTTGTTTTTAATATATAAAGTTCTTCTTGTACAAATATAAAAGCCCTTTCACACTAAAAGTGAAGTGAATCCGCCTCAGGCTGAAGGAAATATAGATTCAGGTCTGTACAGTAGAGGACGCAGCTCAAACTAATCACATGAAGAATATGACGCAGGAGAAGAAAGTTCAACACTATTCAGCAATAACTCAAATCAAATTTTTGCTTATTAGTATGATTGAATTGGATCATAGAAGGTCAGTAGAAAACACATTAGTTAATAAAATGGGATTAAATACATAAATTATATCTTATTTAATTTTTGCAGGTTTGTATAATATTCTGAGTTTGCATTTGACTGTTTTTATTGATTTTGAGGAACACTGAATGTGTTTTAGTGCAGGTGAGATGAGTAAATACATGCTGATATTTAGTGTTGAACTACAGTAAGATCATGTTCACACACAACACTCTGCACTTACTCCTGATTTCTCTCAACATGGCAACACCAGAGCTGTCAGTCAATACATCAGAAACACAGTAACTGTGTAACTTATTTGAAAAAGTAACTCAGATATTTCCTTCTAAATTAAAAAGTAATGCATTACTTTACTAGTTACTTTACTCTGATTATGTAACTCGCGTTACTTGTAATGCGTTACCTCCGACACTGTGTGTTTTAGAGGAAGTGTGTGTGTGTTTAGAGCAGGAGTGTTTGTTTGTGTGTGTGTGTGTGAGATAGTGTTGCTGACCTGTTTGAGTTTCTCCATGTCTGCGGCGTCTCCTGTGTTGCTGCCGGGTCTTGTCCTGCGAGAAGAAGCCAAACACAGATCTTCAGCTCGATCTTCAGACGCTCAACAGCAGAACTCAGTGAAGCGGAGCGAGACGTACCTGCTCAACGGAGCCGCAGTCGCAGGAGACACCGGGCTCTTGTCCTGACTCTTAGGCACTGAATTCACCCTGTAATCATTAACCAAAACTAGAACTATTAAACTATAGAAATCATTAACCAGAACTATTAAAAACATGTTTGTGAACTGCTAAAATATTAAAATAAAATACAAGCTAATACAAAATTGACAAAAATAGTAAAATAACTGAAATACGTTTAAGTACTAAAATTGAATAAATAAAATTAACTAAAAGATAAAATACAATATAACAAATACTGGATTACAAAATAATACACTAAAATATATATATATATATATATATATATATATATATATATATATTTTTTTTTTTTTTTTTTTTAAATTTGCCTTGGAAACTAACTAAAATAAATTTAAATAATAAAATCACTAAATGAAATAAAATTAACATGTAAACTGCAATAAAATTAAAAATGAAATAAAAAATAAAATGTTAAAGTTAGAAATATTAAAACAAAAACAAAACAAAAAAACAAGTGTGGTTATTGTTAACTAAAACTAAAACTATGAAAAACATTTTTGTTAACTGAAATAAAGCTGAAATTAAATAAAGCAGATACTAAAAATAAAACAAAAAATAAAAATTTTAAATATTGCCTTGACACCTAACTGAAATAAGTTTAAATAATAAAATCACTAAATTAAATCAAATTGACATAAAAAATTTTGAATTAAAAAAAAAACAATTAATAAATATTAAAAACAAATAAAAATTTTAAAACAAGTGTGGTTATTGTTAACTAAAAATAAACTATTGAAATTAAATAAATAACAAAAATAAAACAAAAATATACAATTTTAAAATACTCCCTTGGCAACTAACTGAAATAAGTTTAAGTACTAAAATTACTAAATTGTATAAAACAAATATTAAAAATGAAACGAAACAAACTGAATTAAGAAATATTTTTTATAAAACAAAAACAAATACTAAATATTTTTTGAAAAACAAATACAAATTTTGTAATCAGTCTTGTTAACTAAAACTATTACAAACATTGTTAAATGAAAGAAAACTGAAATGAAACAAATATTAGATAAAAATTAACTAAAAAAGGTTTAAGTACTACAACTGATGGCTGAAATTAAACTAAAACTGAAATAAAAAATAAAGTAAACCTATTTTGAATTTAAAAAATAATACAAATGACAAAAGCACATAACCAAGTAACTAATGAAAATGAAAACTGAAAAATAAAGGTCACAGTCAAACACCCCCGTCTGAATCACACAGCAGGTCTATTGAAGCGTCAGAGATCCTGTTTTTACCGTGACACAGACGACGGTTTCTCCCAGGGCTTCTTCACCCCATCTGGTTTGTCTGAATAAGAAACATGAAGAGCATTTGAGGTCACGATGTTCACCGTAAACAGGAAGTGCAGTGAGATGATGAAGTGATTTGACTCTCACCTGCAGCTCTGGAGTCACTGTTCACAGAATCAGCCTGAGAACAGAGAGAAAGCAGAGATCAGATGAACCGTCACACACACATTATCACTAACACACTCACACACACACACACGACTCACATACACACACACACACACACACACGACTCACATACACACACACACACACACACACGACTCACGCTGCTTGTTTCTTCCTTCTTGACCACTGGAGTGTCAGAAACTTTTCTCCTGTAACACACACAGATGAAGATGAAGAGCCCCTGTATTCACACACACACACACACACACACACACACACACTCTCACTGAAGCAATATATAGTGTTGCCGCTGCAACATCGGTTTCAGATTGACTCTAAATGGCACATGAGCAACTGGAGGAGACTTTTAGACGGCCACTTCCTGTCTAAGCGAATGGTTTCGGACTAAATTTATGTAGATGTAAATGTCAATGTATGTATGTGTGTATATATTTCTACTGCAGAGCAAACGTCATATGATTGTGGTGGTGTTAAACTGACCGTCTAGCGAGAATTGCACTCATTTCTCCCATCAGTCCTCCTCCACCTCCTCCTCCACCACCGCCACCCGCCACCTCCTCCTCCTCCTCCTGAGCTGGCGCTCACTGCAGGAGCCGCTGCTCCGCTGTCCTCCTGCACACACATACACACAGTCATTAAAGTCATGCAAATTCAGTGTTAGCATTAATATTAGGCACCATATATAACATAAAATATTTTACTAAAATGTAATAAAAATACTATATTACATACATATATATATATATATATATATATATATATATATATATATCAGCAGAGAAATTTAGTAACGGTGCATCACTAATATATATATATATATATTATTGATGCACCGTTACTAAATTTTTCTGCCGATTATCCAGAATGTTATCTATCAATACAGACAGCTGAATATTCAGAATTATATCTGCTTATATAGCTACCGATAGTCAATTGCCCAGAATGATATCTGCCGATACTGACAGCCAATTATTTAGAATGATATCTGTTTATATCGTTACCGATAGTCGATTATCCAGAATGATATCTGCCGATACCGACAGCAGAATATTCAGAGTGATATCTGCCGATACTCACAGCTGATTGTTTAGAATGATATCTGCTGACACCGTTACCGATAGCCGATTATCCAGAATGATATCTACCAATACTGACAGCCAATTATTTAGAATGATATCTGTTTATATCGTTACCGATAGTCGATTATCCAGAATGATATCTGCCGATACCGACAGCTGAATATTCAGAATGATATCTGCCGATACTCACAGCCGATTGTTTAGAATGATATCTGCTGACACCGTTACCGATAGCCGATTATCCAGAATGATATCTACCAATACAGACAGCTGAATATTCTGAATAAGATCTGCCAATACCATTATGTTACTGATAGCCGATTATCCAGATTGATATCTGCCGAATCAGACAGCTGAATATTCAGAATGATATCTGCTTATATAGCTACCGATAATCAATTACACCAGAATGATATCTGCTTATATAGCTACCTATAATCAATTACCCAGAATGATATCTGCGTATACAACTACCGATAATCAATTACCCAGAATGATATCTGCCGATACTGACAGCCAATTATTTAGAATGATATCTGCTTATATCGTTACCGATCGTCGATTATCCAGAATGATATCTGGCAATACCGGCAGCTGAATATTCAGAATGATATCTGCCGATACTCACAGCCGATTGTTCAGAATGATATCTGCTGACACCGTTACCGATAGCCGATTATCCAGAATGATATCTACCAATACAAACAGCTGAATATTCTGAATAAGATCTGCCAATACCATTATGTTACTGATAGCCGATTATCCAGATTGATATCTGCCGAATCAGACAGCTGAATATTCAGAATGATATCTGCTTATATAGCTACCGATAATCAATTACACCAGAATGATATCTGCTTATATAGCTACCTATAATCAATTACCCAGAATGATATCTGCGTATACAACTACCGATAATCAATTACCCAGAATGATATCTGCCGATACTGACAGCCAATTATTTAGAATGATATCTGCTTATATCGTTACCGATAGTCGATTATCCAGAATGATATCTGGCAATACCGGCAGCTGAATATTCAGAATGATATCTGCCAATACTCACAGCCGATTGTTTAGAATGATATCTACTGATACCGCTACCTATAGCCGATTATCCAGAATGATATCTACCCATACAGACAGCTGAATATTCATAATGATATCTGCTTATATAGCAGCTGATAGCCGATTATCCAGATTGATATCTGCCGATTCAGACAGCTGAATATTCAGAATGATATCTGCTTATATAGCAGCTAATAGCCGATTATCCAGATTGATATCTGCCGATTCAGACAGCTGAATATTCAGAATGATATCTGCCGATACTGACAGCTGAATATTCAGAATGATTTTTGCCAATACCGATAGCCCATTATCTATTCTAGAATGATATCTGCCGATACAGACAGCTGAATATACAGAATGATATCTGCCAACACCAATAGCCAATTATCTATTCTAGAATTATATCTGCCGATACAGACAGCTGAATATACAGAATGATATCTGCCAATACCAATAGCCAATTATCTATTCTAGAATGATATCTGCCGATACTGACAGCTGAATATACAGAATGATATCTGCCAACACCAATAGCCAATTATCTATTCTAGAATGATATCTGCCGATACAGACAGCTGAATATACAGAATGATATCTGCCAACACCAATAGCCAATTATCTATTCTAGAATTATATCTGCCGATACAGACAGCTGAATATACAGAATAATATCTGCCAATACCAATAGCCAATTATCTATTCTAGAATGATATCTGCCGATACAGACAGCTGAATATACAGAATGATATCTGCCAATACCAATAGCCAATTATCTAGAATGATATTTACCGATACAGACAGCCAATTGTTTAGAATGATATCTGCTGATACCATTACCAGTGGTCAATTATCCAGAATGATATCTGCCAATACAGACCGCTGAATATTCAGAATGACATCTGCCAATACTGTTACCTATAGCCACATATATCACATAGTCACATATCCAGGTTTTCCAAGACCATATGAATCCAGGTTCTTCAAAGACAAAAACTGCTGTTTAGTTGTTGAACTAAAGTGGTTTTAGCTTATTTTAATGCTTGTTTTGCCTCATTTCAAGTCATCCTGAGGCCCCGGGTTGAACAGCTGGTCACGTGATCAGATCTGTAGCTGTGACGCATCATGGACAACAGTGAAGGACCACCTACTCACCTGTCATTCAAGCACTTCAACACAGGGAAGCTCAAACATACATGCATCTCATTAATCATCAGATGATCATGTGACTGACCTTGGCCACTTTGCGTAGTTTAGCTCCAGCGAGTGCAGCGGCCAGACCTGCATCTCCTCCTAATCCTCCTCCACCTCCACCTCCTCCTCCTCCTCCTCCTCCTCCTCCTCCTCCTGAGGGAGGAGGTGGGGGGGCCGGCGTGCCTCCTCCTGAAGGAGGTGGTGGTGGTGGGGGAGGCGGTGGTCCTGGAGGAGGTGGAGGTCCGGGGGGAGGAGGAGGTGCAGAGGTAGGGCCAGTAGCAGGAGGAGGGCCAGGAGGCGGGGCCGGAGCGGCAGACGCCTGTCTTTCTCTCTCCTGTCGCTCTCTCTCCTGCTGCTCCTGCCTGAGACACACAGTTTCACAGCTCTTATGTGACACATTTCATAGCAAAACAGGATGTTTCATGAGAAATTTATGTGGGCAGGACTTGATTTTATTCATCCACTGATTGGATGGTGAATAAGAGGGACTGATGACATCAGCTGAAGGTTTAGAATAATTGACGAGTGCATTTGCAAAAACAGATAACTCCGTTTTTTAACCATTTTCAAAAATCATGTTTTTTCATTGTGTATTCCAATTAATCTCAATCAAACTGCAGTTGGGTTATTTTGATTAGGTTAAAAAATAACTAAAAAATACTAGCTAACTAACACAATAAAACACAATAAAAACATGATAACATGTTAAAAAACATGATTTTTGAGTTATCTGTTTTTGCAAATAAACTCTGCAATTACGTTTTTGTAATTTTTTTGAAAGAAGTCTCTTCTGCTTACCAAGTCTGCACTTATTTGATCAAAAATACAGTAAAAAAAGTAAAATATTTAGTAAAATAATAGTAAAATGTAATTTATTTCTGTGATGCATATCTGAATTTTCAGCATCATTACTCCAGTCTTCAGTGTCACATGATCCTTCAGAAATCATTCTAATATACTGATTTACTGCTCAAGAAACATTTCTGATTATTAGCAATGATGTTGAAAATATTTTTGTGGAAACTTTTATGGATTTTATTTTTTAGGATTCTCGAATGAATAGAATGTTCGAATGAAGGCAAACTCTGATTTGTGCAGAATAAATGAAGTAAATTAGGGCTGATTTTCATATCATGATGAAGATGATGATGATGGTTGTACCTCCTCTTCTGCTCTATCTCCTCAGCGCTCGGGCCGTTCGGAGGCGGTCGAGGAGGAAGAGGACATGCACCTGTGAACACAAACCAAAAACTCTAAACATACAGGTGTTTTTATATGTTTCATGGCGAGACACTGCAGACAAACCAGTGTGTTTTCATGCACTGGTCACTTTTTGGTCTATTTGCTTCCATATCATGTCTCTTATTTCAGACTAGAGGAAAGAAAACATCCTAAATACATATTTAAGATTTTATTTTATTGCACTGTATCTGTTTGCATCTGTAGATTTCAATTCCAATCCATATCTTTAAAGATTTTTTTATTCCTCTTCTGAAGGTTTGAAGGTATTCTGAAGGTTTGTTGATATGTCACTCACACTGTGTTATAGTAAATTCTACTCCTAGAAACATGTTTTTTTCCCTAAAGAGCTCTCACCGGTGTCTCCACTGAGCATGTCGAGCGCATTCATCATGCCACTGGCGAACTGAGCAGCGTCTTCTTTACTGCCGAAGTTCAGACCCCAGACCTGCCGCGCATCGCGCCACTGGTGGAACGTAGGAGTGGCCTGGTTATATTTGATCCCCCGGACCAGAGGACAGTTAATGACCACCTGAAGAGACACACGGATGACGGACGGGAATCAGATCTTCATCAAACAGACACACACACTCCCACACACACACAACACTCACGGGAACCAGCGGCTCTGACCATAAAACTAGCAGTGTGCGATCTCAAAGGCCTGGATGAATCGATTAATAAATAGATAAAAATTATATAACCTCAGAGAGACAAACAAATAATGAATAAATAAATAAAAATATTATATTAAATATTCTCAGAGGAGGAAATAATGAATGGATGAACAAATAAAATTACATAATCTCTGAGGAACAAACAAAGAAATATTGGATATTTCCAGATATATAAAATTAAATATCAGTACTTAGAGGGACAAATGAATGAATGAATAAGTAAGTCTCAGAGGGACAAACAAACAAATAAATATTATATATTTTCAGAAGAACAGAACAGAAGTGAATGAATCAACAAACAAACACACAAACAAATAAATAAATAAAAACATAAAATAAAATTACATAAACTCTGAGGAACAAACCAATAAGAGCAAACAAATAAATATTAAATATGCCCAGATGGGCAATCAATCAATCAATCAATCAATCAAACAACTATTTAATATTTATTAAAATAAAATATTCAATAATTAAAGGGACAAAAGAATGAATGAATGAATGAATGAATGAATGAATGCAGTAAGTAAATAATAATAAACAAATAATATCTTAGAAACACACAAATAAATCAATCAATATTGGATATTCTCAGAAAGACAAATAAAGAAAATTAATAAATACATATTATATTATGTATTTATACCAAACCAGAGGACACTGCTACTCCTGCAGCACTCTCCAATAATTTCTCATTTTCCGACACTCCCCGTTTGACTGGAAGAGATGGAGGTACTGGTCTACATTTACTCCTTTACCTTCTCTGGGTATTAATAGCTCATTTGAATCACATTTAGTCACTATTACCCACCCTTTTAAAATCCATTTTGTAGTTGTTTATTGACCCCCCAAGACCACAAGGTGAATTCTTGGATGAATTAGATGTGCTGCTCTCAACCTTTCCTGAGGATGGTACTTCCTTTAGTTTTACTTGGACACTTCAACATCCACCTAGATAAACCTCAGGCTGCAGATTTCCACACACTGCTTGCCTCTTTTGATCTCAAGAGAGTGTTAACTACAGCTACTCACAAATCAGGCAACCAACTGGACCTTATTTACACACGACACTGCTCCACTGATCATGTGCTGGTTACTCCACTGCACACCTCGGATCACTTCCTCCTCACTCTTAACCTCAACATGGTTCCTGACACAACACATACCCCTCCACATGTCATCTTTCGATGTAACCTACGCTCTCTCTCACCCTCCCAGCTATCAGCTATGGTTTCATCTTCGCTTCCTCCCCCTAAACAGTTATCCTCTCTTGATGTTAACAGAGCTACTGATCCACTCTTACATCTTGTTTAGAGACTGTCTGCCCCTTATCTTCCAGGCCAGCCCATACCTCCCCTTCTGCTCCTTGGCTGTCTGATGTTCTCCGCGAACATCGTTCTAAGCTCAGGGCTGCAGAAAGGGTATGGCGCAAATCAAAAAATCCTACTGACCTTAACGTGTATCAGTCACTCCTCTCTTCCTTATCTGCTAAATGTCGTCACTGCTAAAAATACATACTATCATAACAAAATTAACAATTCATCTAACTCTCTCATGCTCTTTAAAACATTTTCCTCGCTCCTTGCCTCCTCCTCCTTCATCAACTCTAACAGCTGATGACTTTGCCACGTTCTTCATTAATAAAATTAAAACCATCAGTGCACAGTTTTCCACACCACAATCTATCAAGCACATCTTACAATCACACATACACCCATTCACATCCTTCTCTTCACTCTGAGGCAGAAGTCTCCAAACTGATCCTTTCTAATCATCCTACTACTTGTCCGCTTGATCCTATTCCATCTCATCTCCTTCAAGTCATTTCTCCTGCAGTTGTACCTGCACTCACTCACATCAATACATCCCTTCAGACTAGGGCTGCAACGATTCGTCGACGTTGTCGACAAAAATCGATAATAGAAATAGTCGACAATGAATTTCATTGTCGAAGTTGTCGCCAGACATGTTTTTTCCGACCGAGTGAGGCATCTCTCTTCATTACAATCTCTGCCGAGAGTCGCACATGCGCATTAGCTTCTCTGCTGAGTGATAACATACAGAAATGGCGGCGTCCAACGCAGCAGCTGCGCGTACCAAAACATCTAAAGTTTGGGAGCATTTTAGCCAGGATACCGCGAATAAAAAGATTACCTGCATGGTTTGCAAAGCAGTCCTTGCGTATCACGGCAGCACCTCGGTGATGCACGAACATTTAAAGAGAAAGCACGTCGGACAGTTGAATGAAACGGAGTTTGACTCGCCTCAGTAAGATTTAAATAACATGGAAGCCAATACGTTTTGTTTTGGATGTACATTGTACATTTTATAAGCGTATTTTCGTTTTAAAAAAAAAAGGATTTAACGTTATGCCCGATATAAAAATGATAGAGTTTCTTTATTTATGCATTTATGTCTAAGTTATACTGACCGAGCACTGTGCCTAATTGGTTTTAGACTGGGCATTTTTATTTACTTTTAGTATGAATCGGCCTATCCCAGGTGAAAAACAAGTGCACTTCCATAATGTACTTAAAGTGCTCTATTTTCGCGCACTAATTTTGTACTTAATACACTAAAAATGATCCTTTAGTACTGCTTAAGATAAACTTAAGATCATCTAAGTGTACTCAACTGTGCTATTTTGAGACACCATGAATATGAACTAAAATGCACTTTTAGCATACTATCTTTGTATTTCAAAAATGTATTTAGCTACCACTTGTAGTACACTTGAGTGTACTAGTGTATGAAAGATGGGTTCAAGTGTACTACAAGTGGTAGCTAAATACATTTTTGAAATACAAAGATAGTATGCTAAAAGTGCATTTTAGTTCATATTCATGGTGTCTCAAAATAGCACAGTTGAGTACACTTAGATGATCTTAAGTTTATCTTAAGAAGTACTAAAGGATCATTTTTAGTGTATTAAGTACAAAATTAGTGCGCGAAAATAGAGCACTTTAAGTGCATTATGGAAGTGTACTTGTTTTTCACCTGATATCAGCAGCAAAGTTCAATAAAATATGCATTTTTCATTGAAGTACCCCCTTCTTTCTTGTGTTTACTATCATTTTTCACAGAATTAAAGCAATCTCATGCTAAATTTTAGAAAATTTTTATAATTATTCGATTAGTCGACTAATCGTTTCAATAGTCGGTGACTAGTCGACTATTAAAATAGTCGTTAGTTGCAGCCCTACTTCAGACTGGTGTTTTTCCCTCAGCATTTAGACAGGCTCGTATAGCCCCACTACTTAATAAACCCACCTTTAACCCATCTCTTTCAGAGAACTACAGACCGGTTTCTCTTCTTCCTTTCATTGCAAAAACACTTGAACGAGCTGTATTCAACCGAGTCTCTGCCTTTCTCACACAGAACAACTTCCTCGACAGCAACCAGTCTGGTTTCAGAAGTGGATATTCAACCGAGACTGCCTTGCTCTCAGTTGTTGAAGCCCTAAGACTGGCAAAAGCGGATTCCAAATCTTCAATACTTATCTTGCTGGATCTGTCCGCTGCTTTTGACATGGTTAACCACCAAATCCTCTTGTCAACTCTATTGGCAAAGGACATCTCAGGAACTGCAAGCCAGTGCCTTGAGTCCTACCTCTCAGATAGGTCTTTCAAAGTATCTTGGAGAGGTGAGGTATCCAAATCGCAACATCTAACTACTGGGGTGCCTCAGGGCTCAGTTCTTGGACCACTTCTCTTCTCTGTCTACATGGCATCACTACATATCACATATCACTGCTATGCTGATGGCACTCAACTCTACCTCTCATTCCATCCTGATGATCCAACGATAGCTGCTCGCATCTCAGCTTGTCTAACAGACATTTCTTGCTGGATGAAGGATCATCACCTTCAACTCAACCTTGCCAAAACAGAACTGCTTGTGGTTCCATCAAACTCATCGTTCATCACAATTTCACCATCCAGTAGGCATATCAACCATAACTCCTTCAAAAACAGCCAGTAACCTTGGAGTTATGATTGATGATCAGCTGACTTTCTCAGACCATTGCTAAAACTGCCCGGTCCTGCAGATTTGCTTTATTCAACATCAAGAAGATCAGGCCATTTCTTCCATGCTACACAACTCCTTGTTCAAGCTCTTGTTCTGTCCAGGCTGGACTATTGCAATGCTCTCTTGGCAGGTCTTCCAGCCAGTCCTATCAAACCTTTACAATTAATCCAGAACACGGAAGCAAGATACATTTTTAATGAGCCGAAAAGAATGCATGTCACACTTCTGTTTATTTATTTGCACTGACTACCAATAGCTGCTCAAATAAAATTCAAGGCATGAACATCGCTTTATTGTGCTATCCCAAAGAGGCACAAAATCACTTTCACAAACCTTTAAATCAAATGTTCTCTCCTGGTGGAATGACCTGCCCAACTCAATAGCACTCTCTATTCTAATTCTATTCTTAAAAAAATATACTGACACTAGCTTTTCTAATCTTTTTGTATTCTATCTATTTGTTTTCTTTTTATTTATTATACAATTTAAAAAAACAACTTGCTATGTGTGCTGTGTTACGCTAACTGAGACTTGTTATAGCACTTGCATATCATTGCTCTTTTGTTGGTTTTAATTGCTTCCATTGTCTTCATTTGTAAGTCGCTTTGGATAAAAGCGTCTTCTAAATGACTAAAATGTAAATGTGTATTATGTTTCTTAGAGAGACAAATAACTAAATAAATAAACTTTCTTTGAGGAATAAAGAAACAAACAAATAAATACTGTATATTCGCAGAGGGACAGAAATGAATGAATGAATGAACGAATATATGAATAATTACAACTAACTAAATAAATAAATAAATAAATAACATATTAAATATTAGGACATGTAAATAAAAAATACATATTGTTTTATGAAATTAATGTTTTTTCTTTACATTTGAAACATTTTTAAGTTTTATTTTTTTCCACAATTTTCCCACTATTAGCAGGGGTGTAGACTCCACTCATAATTATATTTTCCTTTCACTGATGTCTAAATCTATTGAATGCAGTGGAATGATTGGCTGATGAATTGTCCAGTGTTTGTGGAGTTGTGCAGCAGACAGCAGTGAACCACCATACTGACATGATTTACAGGAAACGAAAGACAATTCAGAAGCTGTGAGACTGAAACGTCTCTGAGATAAACCACTGAGATCTGTGGCTGCTGGGACGGCACATAACACTCCACTTTCCCATGATGCCCAGTACGCACATTCACACCAATGGCAACTTCCTTCACACACACACACACACACACACACACTTCCTCCTCACTCACGATGTGGCTCTAATCTCGTCTCACACATTAAACACAGTTTTTAATGGCATAATCAGATTTACCTGCTGATCGGCCTGTTGTTTGCGTCCCACCACCCTGAAGCTGTTGTTACTGGGGTTCTGGAAGATGTGAATCCTGCTGACGGCCTGAGCACCAGAACCGGCCGGTAACCAGCGCTTACTGCCGTCATCGTACATCATGACGGTGGCCCGCGCCTGACAGATGCTTTGTTCGCTACATAACATGAAATATCACACACCGGACAGAGACTTCAGTTAGCAAACCTGCAGCAAAAACACCCACAGATGCAGCAGAAATCACCAGGTTCATATTTTGCATCAGCCGTAATTGTGAAAATGAAATCAGGATCAGACATCAAATAATGTCATACAGTTGAAAAATAGCGTTATAGTAGGAATCACGTGTTTGTGGTGTTTTTCTGCTGATTAAGGGGGCTACTTCACCACACAAAAGAAATGTCATATTTTGTAAAAAAAAAAAAAAAAGTGTGACGTAAAAGAGCAAAACAGCCGCTATTTTTGGAATCAGCAGCTAAAAATTAGTCAAGCAAGTATTGGACTCATTCAGCACATTTGCTGCAGAGCTGTGACAGTGTTCTCATTTTAAGCGTAAATTTTTATAATTTTTTTCTGCCTTTTTGCATATTGATTTAATATGTCATTAGAGACAGCTTCTATGGTTATTTCTCACATGACTTACTGTTTAACAACTCAGGTTAGTTTGGTGAAGTTCTTGACAAGAAACCTGTACACTTTCATCATTGTTCAATATTGAAAAAATATAATCTGATGAGTTGCGAAAATATGATTAAGTATGCAAATGTATGCATGATGTATAAGATGTTTAACCCCCCCCCCCCCCCCCCTAATCAGTCAGTATTAGAACAACTTATCGTTCTACAAGAGGTGCATTAAGAGGAGAACGTCTTAGACGAAGTAATCTCAGTTAGCTGCACGAGAATTGAACACTATTCCGACAACTATATAAGAGATCTAGATGCATATGAATTATTTAGGGTTCAATTGAAGAAATGGTTAATTAGTTCTCAGCTTTGTCAACATTAGAAATCTATATCTACTGGCTGTCCTACTATTGTTTGTATTTGTTTATATTGTTTCTGATTGATTTGTTGTTTTTTTTTTGGTGTGTGTGTTTTGTTTGTGCTATTCTATTGATTGTTTTTATTAATAGCCAGTTTTATGGATTGTGTTATGTAATTGTTACATTTTATTTTAGCATGCATTCTAAACATATCTTTTTTTAGGGTGACTTGTAACATTCTGTCCAGGGACTACAGATGAAAAATAGCCTTTGGCTAATTCTGGTACATTTACAGAAATGTTTTATTAATGTACAATTTCCCTGTTACCTAAACAAATAAAACTAATAAAATGAAAAATAATGAATGAATGAGGCATTTATATGAATGAGGCATTTAAGAATGCTTAGATATACTGGAAAATAACAAAAGTACTGATGAAAAGCATAAAAAAAGGTCATTTTACAAGTCAAATTAGATTTTTTTAAACCCATCAGCTTAAGAGAACAACTGTACAGTTTCATCTTTCAACATCTGAGCTGTTGATGAAACATGAAGCTGATTGTCTAAAGACAAGACATGAAATAGCAGCATGTTCACACATATAGAAACTGATCACACGCTCTTTGAGCACACGCATGCACTGCGACACACTGATATCGTGCAGCAGTGTGTGTGTGTGTGTGTGTGTGTGCGAGAGGATGTGGGAAGCCTTGTCTGTCCTCCTGTGCAACACTCTCAGTTAAACAACGTGACACAATGCTTGACTTCCGCTCAAATACAACAGCTTCACCTCCGATCAGTTACTAACAAATCAAACACCACAATCACATCTGCATCTGACTGAGTCATTCCAATTACAGTAAAGATGCACAAAAGTCTGTGTCAACCAGCTGATTCAAACACACTGAGACTCAAGCATGACATTTGTGACGAGAAAAGATCCTTGATGTTTTGTTTTTGGGGTCACTGTATGTTATTAAGGTCTGTCGGTTGAACACAGGCTTTAAATGTGTTGAGAAGTGGAAGTGAGAGCAATAAGACATGGCAAGAGAAAGCAGAAGTGCAGCTGAATGAAGGACTGAGTCATGTCATTGACCTGACGCTCCGATCAGAGATGAGAAGACAGAAATACAATCATTCTCACTGAAACAGCAGCACAACATCGCACATCACTAACCAGATCATAGCCAGATAACAGGAAACGCTCACACGGTTCTCTCAAAGTGATGAACAAACTTTCTTCAAGTAACATTCGTTATCAAAGTTATCCGTTCTTTAATAATATTCACAAAACATTTGCACAAAAACTTCATAGATAGATAGATAGATAGATAGATAGATAGATAGATAGATAGATAGATAGATAGATAGATAGATAGATAGACAGACAGACAGACAGAAGTTTTTATGTAAATGTTTTGAGAACATTATTAAAGAACGGATAACATTGATAACGAATGTTACTGGAAGAACGTTTGTTCATCACTTTATGTTCATCTACTGTTTTTTAATTGTTATTGTTTCAGAACATTCAAAAGTAATGTTCCCACACTGTTTGCAAAATGATCAAATGGAATGTTTCCTTAACGTTCACAATAAAGTTTTAAAAACGCGTTAAAAGGTTACAAAAAACATTTCTTAAAATGTTCATCAGGTGCAAATAACATCATGACATGCTGAGAACGCTGACCGCAGGATGTTTTCTCTCAGCATTATGAGAACTTTTAAAAAGCCATAGGGAAAGCTGTGGGAAGGTTCTCTGTTAGTTGGGTAAATACTCTATAGACTTCCTGATTACACGTTCCTGCATTGGGTTTCTCTTGGATTCATGAATCCTAAACTCTGCCTGGGATCATTTTTCAAAGTTTATTCAAACGAAATGAATGGTCAGACTCCGCTGCTTCGACGAGATCAGAGATCAGCAGTATATTTCTGTCTGAGATGGTGAAAAGGTAAAGGGGAAGCATCTGATGACTGACTGTAAACCTTGCCCTCATCTACAGACAGATTCACTTCAAACTACTCACTGATGAACATCTCAGGAAACAAACACTGACTGAACACAGTCCCTTCTAAATTTGATCAATACACAAATGAGGACATGGACTTTTATTGGTTTTTTATACAACTAGTTATTAATACAAGAATCTGCATCTAACCCTAACGGAAAACTTCCTGCATTTTTACAACTCAAAAAAGTCACAGATGAGGACGTCAGGGTTAACTCACTTCTGGGTACATTTTCATCCTCAAACTATGCCACAGTATATGGTGTAAATGTACTGTGATCACATCAGATCAGATGGTAATATCAAGACACTTCCACATTTATCATGTTACTGAGGGATTACCATACTGTATACATTTGAAAAGTAATCCAAGTTACTTCCTTCCTTTGATATTACCATGGTACAATGCCCAAAAAGACATGTCTGTTTGCCACTGTTGCCTTTAGCTTGCTTAGTTGGGTTTAAAAGACTTTGTATATTAGTATTCAGTATTATTATTGATTTGATGCCACTGAAACTATCAGAAGAGAATAACACTTCAAATTAATCGATTTGAATAATGACAGTAAAATTTAGGGTATAAAAACATTGCTTTGAAATGTTTCTAAAATGTTATAATGTCCAGTTTTCTTGTCTTGATTAGACATTCCTTACAATATTCTACTAGCATTATTTTCACCCAAAATTAGTGCTGTCAAATTATTAATCGTGATTAATCGCATCCAAAATAAAAGTTTTTGTTTATATAATATGTGTGTACTGTTTATATTTATTATGTATATATAAATACATACATATACAGCATATAGGCCTATTTCAGAAAACTATGTTATGCTTATATATATGTATATATATAATATATAAATATTATTAATATAAACATATACATGTAAATATTTTCAAAATATATACTGTATGTGTGTGTATTTATATATATACATAATAAATATACACAGAACACACACATATATTATGTAAACTAAAACCGTGATTAATCGCAATTAATCATTTGACAGCACCTCCCTAAATATAAGATTATTTGAATGTTTATATTTTTATATTCTAAGAACATTAAAATGTCATGTTTTCTTGTCGTGATTAGAATGTTATTTTAAGGTTACAAAAAAGCATTTCTTAGAACACTCATCTGGTACAGTGTGTGTGTGTGTGTGTGTGTGTGTGTGTGTGTGTGTGTGTGTGTGTGTGTGTGTGAGAGTGTGTGTGTGAGAATGTGTGTGTGTGCGTGTGCGTGTTTATGTGGTTTATGAGGACACAAATTTGTATAATGACATGGGTATGACAGAGGTATTACAATATGAAGGTGGTTTATGAGGACACTGCCTATGTCCCCGTAATTCAAAAGGCTTAAAAAACATACTAAATGGTGTTTTTTTTGAAAATCTAAAAATGCACAAAGGTGTAGGGTTGGTGTAGGGCAATAGCACACACAGTTTGTTCAGTATAAAAACCATTACGCCTATGGAGAGTCCCCATAAACCACAAAAACCAACATGTGTGAATGTGTGTGTGTGTGAATGTGTGTGTGTGAATGTGTGTGTGTGTGTGTATGTGTGTGTGTGTGTGTGTGTGTGTGAGTGAGTGTGTGTGTGTTCAGAGCCATCTTTCACACAATCAGATGGTAAACTAGCAGGAAGAGCAGAGTTAACTAGTTCATTCGAGTGTGAGTTTGCTGCTTCACTTCCTCAATGATGGAGAATGAAGCAGGAAGCAGATGAAAGTCAAACTGAGTCAGAAATGAAATGATTCGTGATCCTTCAGATGAACTCACTCACAGATTGGTGAATTAGACAGTGAATCCGCAAGAGATCACTAAAATACCTAGGCTAATTATATTTCTGCCCCATCAGTAGCCTATAAGTTTTAAGAGTCACATTTTTCGTTAGTGGTGGAACTGAACAAACTCCTCACGATTATAATGATGAAGAACTGAAGGATCTTCTGACCTGAGCTGAACGATGCTTATCTGAACAGATCATCAGTCTCTAGAGTTACAATGAAAAACACCAAACACCTGCGCTGACATTTGGAGTTAGAAACATCTACAATAAACGCCTGACGTTTCTTCTGTAGTTCATAAATACAGTTCAGATGCTGAATCGACTCAATAACAGCTCATATTAACACAGTCACAGGTGCATTACAGTCTGAAGGTTTCACTCACCCCATTACTGATGGAGCTCGATCTCACCCGCGCTGCTGATGAAGACACAGAGAGAGAAACTGAACATCCGCTCAGCATTAAAACATTTCCTGCTTTTACAACAGAGGGAAACACAGTCAAACACTAGGCTACATGAACAGCTAAACAATAAGAGGAGAACACACGAATCAATGGAGACTGAACTGACTGACAAGAGAGGGTCAATCCTGCTGCTCAACTTCTGCACGTTCTGGATGTTGGACACACACACACGCACACACACACACACACACACACACACACACCAAACACAGACACATACACATACACATGCACACACACGCACACGCACGCGCGCACGCACACACACACACACACACACACACACACTTGACAATATCAGCTTACTGTAACAACAAACATCGGGTGTGAGATGAGGGAGACATTAATGAGTTCTTCAAAACCTGCCCAGTCAACAAAATATGTTCTACGAACGGATTGCCAACGTTACCATTAAGTTATGAAAACTTTTTCTGAATGTTTTCTTAGCATTCAAAACGTCCAAATTTTAAAAAGGTTTTTTTTTTTTACAATCATTTTTGCACTAATAATAGAACCTTCATGTCATTTTTCAAAACTCAAAACAGTCATTATTTGTATCACAGGCTGTCCAATGTTCAAAACTTTGCATATTGCCTTCATATCTTTAAAGAAGCCTTGCATTTGCAGAAGCATTGATTCAAAATACTAATTTATTATGAATTATCATAGGAACATTACTTTAGATCACCTACACACAAGATACCCATAGTTTCAGTGTTTAGTTGTTAGTACAATCATGAAATATAGTTGTTCAAAACACATGATGCAGCTTTCATTATGGTTCTTCACATTCATACATCACCACTGGAATCATTAAACAAAATCTGAAAATTATTTATGAAATAATCAACACAACAGGTTTTTTTTTTTAAATTTAAATAAGAAAAAAAAAAGATAAGAAAAAACTATACTTCAGGCCTACAGTGAAATGTCAACTGGAGTGTCCCTCACTGCACTGCTATGTTTTTATCAACCCTGTCTTGTGAGTTTGGCCGCAGGTTCTCATCCACATCATAATGGATGTTTTCATTAGTTAAACATCTTGGAAAAAATCTTCTGGTATGGCAAATACAGGCCTGACATCGGTCTCCTTTGATATCATTGCACATATCATCTATGGCTTGGAGAAGAGGGACTTGTTTGTAAGGAGCCTATTGTGAACCTTCCACCTCCATGTGGAGAAAAGCTCCTCAGTCGGGTTACAGTAAGGAAAGAGGAGTATGGGGGTAAATACAAGCTGATAAACTGTGGATGGGCCTGACGGTGATCAATACTTGTATCTGTCTTCTATTAGTCTCCAAATAAGCAGAGGGGTGTTTGACCCCAGCTCTGTGCTGGACTCCTGTGGAGGTTTTGTGTAAATGTCTCTATTATTAAACAGATAAACACTTCTTACATTTATAATGCAACCCAGCTGCCAAAAATATGCTCTTGAAGGTTTTGAGTTATGAAAACAAGTTTTTAAAAGCTTTTATTTGTTATGTGAATAAACATTCCATTTTAGAATTCTCTGAAATTATGGGAACGTTATTTTGAAATTTGAAAGTTCTGAAACTAGTAACATTTAAAAATGTTAGATGAACGTCCAAATAAAACATTTAAGATTTAAACAAAATATGAATAGGCTTCTGTGCTAATGTTTAGAGATCACTGAGACCAGATCACTTCTATTAACGTTACAGAGGAACGTTTCATCATAACTTTGAGGAAACCTTCTGAGAACATTCACTGGTAGCTGGAAAGATTGATCATCAGTGATCAAAACATGGATTTCTGTTATGAAGTATGAGTTTATAATGCATGAATGATAAGACTGACCAGCAGATCTGATACAGTTATTAATTTCGTGAACTGAATGTCTCCAAAGAACCGGATGATGATGTTTGACTCGAGCTCTGTGCTGGACTCTTGTGGAGGTTTTGTGTAAATGCCACTAGTGAACAGATCAGCTAAACTGGAAAAACACTTGTTGATATCCAACATATGTGACCCTGGAGCACAAAACCAGTAGCACAGCTATATTTGTAGCAACAGAGAAAAATACATTGTTTGGGTCAAAATTATAAATTTTTCTTTTATGCCAAAATCATTAGGATATTAAGATCATGTTCCATGAAGATATTTTGTAAATTTCCTACTGTAAATATATCATTTTTGATTAGTAATATGCATTGCTAAGAACTTCATTTGAACAACTTTAAAGGTGATTTTCTCAATATTTAGATTTTTTTTGCACCCTCAGATTCCAGATTTTCTAATAGTTGTATCTCAGCTAAATATTGTCCTATCATAACAAACCATATGTCCAGGGTCACATATCTGTAATGCAAGACACTAAAATATACATACAATATTAATAAACAAATGTCAACTCTCTCCAATCACAGTAAAATATATTTCTATTTCTGTTGTCTACAGCAGTCACACAATGTAAATACAGCAGCACTTCTAGACTTTATATGAATATTGCATTTATTTCACTTGAAATAAAAATGAATGTAATGCAGTGTTTTCCATTTTCTTTATCATGCTTAAACTAAAGCAATTAGTCAAGTGAAGTCAAGTTGTTTATTAGTCATTTGCACAGGTGATTTGCACAAAAATAAAGTACAGATAAAGTATAGAATGTGAATTGACACATAAAACATTTGTGTATATGGAGAAAGCAGCAGTGAAGAACAGATAGAGGACACACGGGAACAGGTGTGGGCGTGTTCTTCGGATCGCCTGATTTGCATACGGTGACGTCACAGCACTGATCTGCGAACAGACTGAACTGTAGTCAGCGAGATGTTATAAAAACACTGGAATGAATGTAAAGAAGGTTCTCTTTAATCAACAGTGTCCATGCTTCATTTTTATCAGTGTGACATTGCCTTCACAAAAGTGTTCTTAAAGGGATAGTGCACCCAAAAATAAAAACCCTGTCACCCACTCTCAAATGATCCCAAACCTTTATGGGTTTGTTTCTTCAGTCAAACACAAAGGAAGATATTTTGAATAATGTGTGTAGTTGACAGTAGCCTACCAACAGCTGTTTGGTTCCCAACCTTCTTCAAATGATCTTTTCACACAGGAGGATGAGTAAACAATGAACTATCCCTTTCAGCATGAAATGAGTTTCGACATCGCAGGAAACCTCATGTGACCCTGGACCACAAAACCACACTGTAAAAAATAAAATTAACAGAATGTTGGAAGGGCAGAAATATTTAAGTTGAGCTCATTTTATTGCTTGGGCCCGGTTTCACAAACGGGGCTTAGCTTAAGCCTGGACTAGGCCTTAGTTAAATTAAGATATTTAAGCAATTTTTACAAAAATGCCTTGGAAGAAAACATTAAGTTGTGCATCTTGACACAGAACCATGACACTGACATAGTTTAAGATATGTCCGAGCAAGATCTTTTTAGTTGAGACAGCTCAAACATGCATTTTAGTCTGGGACTAGCTTAAGCCTCGTCTGTGAAACCGGGGGTACGTCTACACAAATATATTTTAAAAACATTGAATGAAGGGTTATTTTCAAATCCAGTCAACATTCAGAATGCTAAATGTTGACTAAACTAATAAAAACAAATCCAGCCAACACTGAGATCATTCTGCACGCGCGGGAGACACATCTTGTCAAGTCAGGTAAGCTGCTCTAAATAAATGTTATTTTTAGACTAAATTTATCAACAAAAATGTACAGCATATCCAATGTTTTTGAGTGGATATTTAGAAGTGATTTTTAAGTCATATGTACGAAGAAAAATTAACTTAGCATGTTTCTTAAATATCTGCAAACATATGTTTTTTATGCTTTAGTAGAGTCAAAAACTTACATACAGCACCTTTAATGTCAAAAGCTGTTACTATAATGAATTTTAGGTTTAATTTTGGCGTGTTGTATGATATTTTTGTGTTTCTGTGAAGTGAAAAGATGGCATGAAGAGATCGTGCGGTCTCTTTTATAAGCCATTGATGCTTAATACGATGAAACATTCAATGTAAACCACAGTAATGCACTTAATTGATGTTAACATGGGTGTGTTGAATGTGTTTTTGCATTTGCAAACTTTTTCCCTGCTGAAATCTCGCTTTTTTCTTCTTTTTTTTTCAAACGAGCAAACTCCAAACATAGTTTCTGTTCTGGTGAATGGCGCTTCGGAAGAGGCGAAGAAGAAACAACTGAATCTTTTCACAGGGCCGTTGTCAAAGCAGATGCGTCTTAGTCAGTTCCCCAGGTAGTGAATCACTAGATCGTGCACACGAGTCCCTGCACCGGTAAAGAGACCATGGCTTAGTGAACACTGGGATGATTGATCAATCAATTTGTAAAACGTCACGACTGGTATTCATCAACAACTGGCAAGACCGTAAAATTTATATATTTTTATGCTGTTTAAAGGAACACTCCACGTTTTTTTGGAAATAGGCTCATTTTACAACTCCCCAAGAGTTAAACAGTTGAGTTTTACCGTTCAGAAACCGTCTCTGGGTCTGGCGGTAGCACTTTTAGCTTAGCTTAGCATAGATCATTGAATCTGATTAGACCATTAGTGAAGTGAAGTGACATACTGCCAAGTATGGTGACCCATACTCGGAATTCGCATTTAACCCATCCAACGTACATACACACACACAGCAGTGAACACACACACCGTGAACACACACCCGGAGCAGTGGGCAGCCATTTATGCTGCGGCGCCCGGGGAGCAATTGGGGGTTCAGTGCCTTGCTCAAGGGCACCTCAGTCGTGGTATTGAGGGTGGAGAGAGTGTTGGTTATTCACTCCCCCACCTACAATCCCTGCCGACCTGAGACTCGAACCCACGGCCTTTGGGTTACAAGTCCGACTCTCTATCCATTAGGCCACGACTGCCCCTAGTTACCTTGCCAGGGACTACTCAGCTGAATGGATCCGAAAACGGTAAAAATCAACTGTTTAACTCTTAGGGAGCTGGAAAATGAGCCTATTTCCCCAAAAAAAGGTGTTCCTTTAAGGTAGACTTGTAATGTGAAACGTGCATGTTCCATCACAAATCCTTGCAACAAATGAACGCAGTCAACATAAATGCACCCTGTATAGTGCAATGGATTGAGATTTTTTTGTGTGCTAAAAAAAAAAAATGGTTGCTACTTCATTTTTAGAGATAAATTGTACTTTTCTTTCTACATCAGGGTGTGTCCAAAGGTTTCATTGATGCTTTCATTGATCGTTCCAAGTTTTCAGATGCTGGCCAGTCAGTTCTCCTAAGGCACCAAACACTGCCATGTAACCTTGCTCCATTCCAACTAAATAGTGTATTTAATTTCAGCACTAAGACTTAAGGTAAAATGTGTAAATGTTTAGAGTTTTTTACTACAATTAAAATGTGCTTAATTGTTCTCAATGGCATCCACGCTAATATTAGACTGTCACATTCTTATTCCGAGGTCACCGCAGCCACCCAGATCCAGACTGTATCAAGATCAAATGGTCACTGCAGTCACCCGGATCCAGTCCGTATGCAGTCCAGATAGTGGATCAGCACCTAGAGATGACCTCGACGGCCCTGAATGTCAGAGGAGCCACAACTAAATAAGCCCCAGAGACAGATCCCCATCCTCCAAAGACCTCGTTACCTAAACAGCCATCGGGACAAGACCACAGGAACTAGACCAGTCCTCTGCACAATCTGATTTTGCTGCAGCCTGCAATTAAACTGCTGGCTTTGTCTGGCCAGAGGAGAACTATGTTTTCTTGGTTCCTTTGACACACTATTTTCCTCTTTAATACTGTAAAGCTGCTTTGACACAATCTGTATTGTAAAAAGCGCTATATAAATACAGTGACTGGAGTTTACTTTAAAGGGATAGGTCACCCAAAAATGTAAATTTGCTGTTATTTTACTCACCCTCAGGCCATCCCAGATGTCAGTGACTTTTTTCTTCAGTGGAACAGTAAAGAAGTTTTTATCTGAAACAGTGATCCTTGGCGATTCAGACACTACACATCTCTGGCTGCCGGTTTTTGATTGTTTAGCTTCATAGGACCTCAATGTGTCCTCAGGAGCCTTTGGTAATTTGGTCTTGTCTGTACATGTTTATTTGACTCTTAAAAGCCGGCAGCCAGAGACATGCAGTTTATGAATTGCCAAAGACATTGTTTCACCTATAAATCACCTTTACTGTTTAATTGAAGAAAAAAGTTAAGTACATCTTGGATGGCTTGAGGGTGAGTCAATTAACAGTAAATGTTCACTTTTGGGTGAACTATCCCTTTAAGCCTGCATGTTTAGTCTGTATGATGAATGTTATAAATGCAGATTGTTATTAAATAAAGGTTATTATATGTTATGTGTGTGTTTTTAGTGATTGATAGACACCAGTTAATAATTTTCTTAGACTCAGTATAAAATATAATAACTAGTTCCACAGCAATTTCTTAAGATGCCCAAGTGATAAATCTTAGTTGAGGTAACATATGAAACAGATGGAGAAATGGTTCAATTTTAAATGACATAATTTGCTGTAGTTTTCTAAATGTTTGACCAATTAAAACATTTTAGTTGAATGGACTATAAAACTATTTCAGTAAAGGTTGAGCCAACTAAAAAATAACTATTCAGGCAACACTTTGAGGACAGAAATTGTCTGAACGTAAAATTTCCGTGGGAACTAGTTACTAAATAATAATTAGTTGAAACAGCTTGAAATTTTTTACAGTACGATCACGAGGGTCAGTTTTCTGAAATTGATAATTATACATCATGAACTGAATAAATAATCTTTCCATTGCTGTATGGTTTGTTATGATAGGACAATATTTGTCTGAGATACAACTATTTGAAAATCTGGAATCTGAGGGAGCAAAAAAATCTAAATATTGAGAAAATCACCTTTAAAGTTGTTCAAATGAAGTTCTTAGCAATGCATATTACTATATATTTACAGTAGGCAATTTACTAAATATCTTCATGGAACATGATCTTTACTTAATATCCTAATGATTTTTGACACAAAAGAAAAATTTATAATTTTGACCCATACAGTATATTGTTGGCTATTGCTACAAATATACCTGTGTTACTCATGACTGCTTTTGTGCTCCAGGGTCACATATTATGAACGCTTTACATGTATGCATTTGTCAGATGCTGTTATCAAAAGCAAGACGGGTTTTATTAAGAAAAATCTAAAATAGGCCTGGTGTTTGATCCGTTTTAACCTTAGTGTACTATTAACCCTGTCCAAATTATGCCTGATGGTGAAATAAAGCAATCGGAGTGATGCAAAATATCATTTCAAAGTCATAAAGTGACACAAATCCACCATATATTCCTCAAAACTGGATTCATATTGAAGTGCTTCATTTGCATTGTAAAAAGTCCAGACGTTGCCGAAGCACTGGAAACATTAAAAGAGGCTCGTGCTGCAGGACTCTTGGCTGTGTTTGTGTCCAGCGGGTGTGGTTCACATTACAAACAGAGACATTTTCCAGTCAAACGCTGTGCCCAAGCTTCTTCGTGTCTGAGCAGGCCAGCGCTCACAGAAACATGCAAATGAGTGTTCATTGGCAGCGAGGACTGTTTGACGTGTGTCTCCTGTCGGCTGTGTACGGTTCGGCTCACAGAAAGCTCGGCGCAGACGCGCTCCTGCTCTCCCTCAATACATTTGCATACAGTTACAGCGAGTGTGTGCATGACGGTATATAGTGTACCTGTGTGTCCTTCAGCAGCACAACATGAACACAGCAAGAAAGTGCTCTAGATGAACTCTTAGTGCATTAGTAACACAGATCTTAAAGTTCATCACATCAGCCTTCTGCATAAACCAAGTCAAGTCATCATTATTTATATAGCACTTTTTACAATGCAAACACAGAATCCAGTGCAATGCAGTGTTATTTTAGTATCTCTGTTTTTATTCATATTTTCTGTTTTCTGTTTTCGATGTTAATATTAAATGTGTATTAATTTTTTATTATTTTTAATATAACAATTTTATAATTTTTTTAAATGTCAGATTTTGATTGCATTTGTTTGCAGTTATTTTAGTGCTTCAACTTGAACCCATTTCAGCAGGCTTTTAATGATGTCTATATATTTTATTTCAGTTTATTTATTCAGTGTAAATGAGTGCGAATAAATTATTGTTGTTGTTTTTAATATTACTATCTGATTAATTCTTATGCCAGTTTTAGTTTTGACATATTTCTAGTTAGTTATTTTAGTCATTCAGCTTAAACTCATTTCAGATGGTTTTTAAATGTCTATATAGTTTTTATTTTACATCAATTTAAAGTCGATGAAAATAAGAGATGTTGCCATGGTAAATAGCTTAAATAAAATGTTTAAATTGTTTTTAAAAAAAAAATTCGATTTCAAAAATATTTTTGTTTTTATTTTTTATTCATTTTGTTGTGTTTTTGTCTTTTTTTATTATCATTATTTTTAATAAACTTTTTTTTATTTCAGTTTTAGTTGTATTTTCCAGTTCAGTGCAATTTTAATGCTTAACGTAAATTAATTTTGGTTTGTTTTTTAATGTCTATAAAGTTTTTATTAATTTTTATTTCAGTTTTAATTTTATATCAATTTAAACTAGATGACTATAAGAACCGTTGCCATGGTAAACAGCTTAAATAAAATGTTTAAATTGTTTTAGATTTTTTCATTTTGTTGAGTGTTTTTGTCCTTTTTATTATCATAACTTTTAATATAGTTTGTTACTCTCAACTTTAGATTTATTTTCCAGTTCAGTGCGATTTTAGTGCTTCTCATTTCAGTTCGTTTACACAGTTTTTATTCGTTCCATTACACTTTCAGTTGCCTTCGTTTCAATGAAAATGAGAAATATTGTTTTTAGATATATTTATTTCAGAGTTAACGTCTCTAAGCAGGAGCTTATTTGCACTGTTTTTGTCACAGATGCCGTTAGACTGACAAATAACTGATGGCGAAGCTTTTGACGTGTGAAGAAGAAAAGCACACCTGTTAGGACTAGAGAAAGCCATTCAAGCTCCTCGACCGGGAGGTTAACAGATAGTCAACAGTAAAGCAGGCGATTTGAATTGCCTTTGTCCCAGTTTAGGTGACATAAACCCGACAGACAATCAACTGGAACGTGAAATAAAAGCAACATTTTCCTAGCAGTGCGGCTGATCTTGCTGTGCCCTTCAGCCCCGCGCCACCGGAGGACCATTTGCATGGCAGGTCCAGTTAAATGAGGAGACCAGATTCTCTCTACCTGGCATGCAAACCAGCGGAGCAGCAGTTAAAGCACAGGTGTGTCCTCCTCTCTCCAGAGATATGGAAATCATCCGCTCTCAGATTGACTCTCTAGACAGCAAGCCGTAAAGCAATCTGGAGATGCCTCGCTCGTTCCTGGTCAAGAGAAAGCAGTCGGCCTGCGCCGGATGGCAGTGGAAGGAGCCGGAGCCCTGCTTCAGTCCCAACACAGGTAGGCTACCCAAAAAACCATCAGACCATCTTCAACCATTCCCCTCGTGGCCTCCAAACCTGAGCGCACTTCTTCTGCGCAACACAAACGAAGAGAAACCTTCTGCGTCTAAAGCCAGTGGAGTCCAGTGTGGTTCGGTCGCAGGCTTAGAGACGGAGATTCTGATTCACAAACTTGCGATTCGATTTAATTTGATTAATTTGGACATAATCAGCTGCAGTGAGGAAAATCTCTATACGGGTCAGTCGGTATAAAAGTCACTCTATTAAAGTCATCTGTAAACAAACCGTTAAATTGTACAAAAAAAGTAAACTATTTTTTTTTTTTTTATAAAAATTATTTATTTTAGCTACATTTAAATTAAATAAAAAAAAGTTGAAAGTTAGTCAACTAAATTTGTTTATTTAAATGTAGCTAAAATAAATTGAGTGCAACCACTTACCTTAAATAAATACATTAAGTAAATTTAATTTCCTCAATATACACTGAAAAAAATACTACATTATCTGCTACATTATTTTAAGGTAAGTGATTGCAATCAATTTATTTTAGCTACATTTAAAAAAAATAAAAACATGTTGAAAGATAGTCAACTAAATTTGTTTATTTAAATCTAGCTACAATAAATTCATTGCAACCACCTTTGAAAAAAAAGATTAATTGAATTTACTTAATTTTTTTTGTGTATAAGAGCATTTTAATTATATAACTATTTTATAATTAAAATAAAATAATTATTCTATTCGGTAGCACTTTATTTTAAGGTGTCCTTACTATTTTATTTTAATTATGCATAATTACATGGACGTCTAACCCTAACCATATAAGTACATGTAGTTAATTAATATTATTGTATCGCATATCTTGTCAGTGTCTGCACTTGCTTGGCCATTTTTAGTGATAAACAGGAAAGTGGGTCCAGCTGAATTGTAATAGTGATTTGTTTGACGGGTATATAAAAAAAAGGTTATTATACCGCGGCAGCGGTCGCGGCAGCCCTCGTGTAAAGCCCTCCTCGTGTGAAGACCGAAGAGTGTAAAGACCATCGACTCTACCGTGCGACTCCACCGGACAGGGACATCGGAAGAGGACATAAGTATCGATTTTTAATTATCATCATTCCTACTACTTGTTTCACTTCTGTTTCAGTTTATATAGCCTATTCTTACTATGTGTTTCCAGATCACTACCATCACTACCACTCGCAAACCACGCATCACACACTGTAGACGGCGCAATCCTATCAACCTGCGCACTTTGCCTATGTCTGCTAATACATTATTTTCTTTTTCTATTGGTCTCTGGAATTGTCAGTCTGCTGTCAACAAAGCTGATTTCATTACTTCCATTACTAGTCATTCAACGTTAAACCTCTTGGCCCTGACAGAGACCTGGATCAAACCAGAGGACAATGTTACACCTGCAGCACTCTCCAATAATTTCTCCTTTTCCCACACCCCCCGTTTGACTGGAAGAGGTGGAGGTACTGGTCTGCTCATCTCTAATAATTGGACATTTACTCCTTTACCATCTCTGAGTATCAACAACTCTTTTGAATCACATTCGGTTACTATTACCTACCCTCTAAAAATCCATTTTGTAGTTGTTTATCGTCCTCCAGGATCACTAGGTAATTTTGTGGAAGAATTAGATTTATTGCTCTCAACCTTTCCTCAGGATGGTACTCCCTTTGTCTTACTTGGAGACTTCAACATCCACCTAGATAAACCTCAGGCTGCAGACTTCCACACTCTGCTTGCGTCTTTTGATCTCAAGAGAGTGCTAACTACGGCTACTCACAAATCAGGGAACCAACTGGACCTTATTTACACACGGCACTGCTCCACTGATAATGTGCTGGTTACTCCACTGCACACCTCAGATCACTTCCTCCTTACTCTTAACCTCAACATGATTCCTGACACATCACATATCCCTCCACATGTCAATTTTCGACGTAACTTGCGTTCACTCTCACCCTCCCGGCTATCTGCTATGGTTTCATCTTCGCTTCCTCCCCATAAACAGTTATCCTCTCTTGATGCTAACAGTGCTACTGATACTTTCTGTTCCACTCTGACGTCTTGTTTAGATACTTTCTGCCCCTTTTCATCCAAGCCAGCCCGTAGTACCCCTTCTGCCCCTTGGCTATCTGATGTTCTCCAAAAACATCGTTCTAAACTCAGGGCTGCAGAAAGGGTATGGCGCAAATCACAAAATCCTACTGACCTTAATTTATATCGATCACTCCTCTCTGACTTCTCTGCTAATGTTTCCACTGCTAAAAGGACATACTATCATGACAAAATTAACAACTCACCTAACTCTCGCATGCTATTTAAAACATTTTCCTCCCTCCTTTGTCCTCCTCCTCCCCCTCCTTCATCATCTCTAACAGCTGATGACTTTGCCACATTCTTCATTAATAAAATTACAAACCTCACTGCACAATTTTCCACACCACAATCTATCAAACATATCTTACCAGCAAACATACACTCGTTCACATCCTTCTCTCCACTCTCTGAGGCAGAAGTCTCTAAACTCATCCTTTCCAGTCATCCTACTACCTGTCCGCTTGATCCTATTCCATCTCATCTCCTTCAAGCCATTTCACCTGCAGTCGTACCTGCACTCACTCACATCGTTAACACATCCCTTCACACTGGAATTTTTCCCTCTGCATTTAAACAGGCTCGTATAACTCCACTTCTTAAAAAACCCACTCTTAACCCAACTCTTTTTGGGAACTATAGACCGGTTTCCCTTCTTCCTTTCATTGCAAAAACACTTGAACGAGTTGTGTTCAACCAAGTCTCTGTCTTTCTCACACAGAACAACCTCCTGGACAGTAACCAATCTGGCTTCAGAAGTGGACATTCGACCGAAACTGCCTTGCTTTCTGTTGTTGAAGCCCTAAGACTTGCAAGAGCGGCTGACAAATCTTCATTACTCATCTTGCTAGATTTGTCTGCTGCTTTTGATACAGTCAACCATCAGATCCTCTTGTCAACCCTATTGAGAAAGGGCTTCTCAGGAACCGCACTCCAGTGGTTTGAGTCTTACCTCTCTGATAGGTCCTTCAAAGTATCTTGGAGAGGTGAGGTATCCAAGTCGCAACATCTAGCTACTGGGGTGCCTCAGGGCTCAGTTCTTGGACCACTTCTCTTTTCTGTCTACATGGCATCACTAGGTTCTGTCATTCAGAAACATGGCTTTTCATATCACTGCTATGCTGATGACACTCAACTCTACCTCTCATTCCATCCTGATGATCCGACGATAGCTGCTCGCATCTCAGCGTGTCTATCAGACATTTCTTGCTGGATGATGGACCATCACCTTCAACTCAACCTAGCTAAGACAGAACTGCTTGTAATTTCAGCTAACCCATCGCTTCATCACAATCTCAGCTTCCAGTTAGGCTCATCTACCATAACTCCTTCAAAAACAGCCAGAAACCTTGGAGTTGTGATTGATGATAAGCTGAATTTCTCAGACCACATTGTTAAAACTGCCCGGTCCTGCAGATTTGCATTATATAATATTAAGAAGATCAGGCCCTTTCTCTCGGAACATGCAACGCAACTCCTTGTTCAGGCTCTTGTTCTGTCCAGACTTGACTATTGCAATGCTCTCTTGGCAGGTCTTCCAGCCAATTCTATTAAACCTCTACAATTAATCCAAAATGCCGCTGCAAGATTAATCTTTAATGAGCCGAAAAGAACGCACGTCACGCCTCTGTTCATCAATTTGCACTGGCTACCAATAGCTGCTCGCATTAAATTCAAGGCATTAATGTTTGCCTACAGAACCACCACTGGCTCTGCACCCCTTTACCTAAATTCTTTACTTCAGACTTATGTGCCCTCTAGAAGCTTGCGTTCTTCAAGTGAACAACGAATTATTGTACCATCCCAAAAACACAGAAAAACACTTTCAAGGACTTTTTCATTAACTGTTCCCATCTGGTGGAATGACCTGCCCAACTCGATCCGAGCAGCCGAATCCTTACCCATCTTCAAGAAACGGCTAAAAACTCATCTGTTCCATCTTTACTTGACCCTCTAACTCTAGCACTATCTATTCTAATTGTATTTTATCTATGTCTTTTTATTAAAAAATAACAACAATAATAATAATAATTATCTGTACTGCGTTAGGCTAACCAAGACTTGTAATAGCACTTGCACGTTGTTGCTCTTTTGTTGGTTTTGATTGCTTCTTATGTCCTCATTTGTAAGTCGCTTTGGATAAAAGCGTCTGCTAAATGACTAAATAAATAAATAAATAAATAAATATTACTCAGTACTTAAATGCATAATTACACTGTAACAAGGACACCTTAAAATAAAGCGTAACCTTCTATTTTAATCATAAAATAAACATTGTGTTTTCTGTTTTATTATAATTATTTAATTATCATTACATTACTCATTATTATTCATCTATATACGTCATTCAGTTTTAATGTTAAAATATACAATGCTAAACATTGTAGTTTCTGTGAGTTTCTACTTTAGTTTGTTGTTGGAATATAAACACATATACAGTGGATATCATAACTTGTTGTCATGATGGATTTATTCAGACATATTAAAGAACGAGTTCAGTAAATGTAATATAGTGCATATATTGATCATAATGCTCGTCTCTAGAGTTATTATTTCAGCTGACTATGGAGTTTATAGACACAGAATGTCCTTCCTGAGTTAAATGTGATGTTATTATTGATATTATCTTTCTGTGGTTGAAACACTGATCGATCGAATACACGATTCGTGATTTGTTTCGGTAAGTTCTTCTGTTTATTTCCACACCTTCTGATGTTCAGTTTTGTTCACACTGAAAATGGTTAATATTTAAAAATCAATATTTATAGAGAATCAAAATGAGAATCAATTAAAATCAAGAAATCAGCATTTTCAACCCTTCGTTTGTGTTTCACAGAAGATGTCACGACAATTGATTTTTAAACATGAAATGTTTTTTTAATGTATTTATGTAAATATATTCACATATGAATGTTGACTATGAGACTGAATAATTAGAAATCCAAACTATGCTCTTCTCAGACTCGTCGACTAACAGAAGTGCTTTATTTGATCAAAGTTAGAACAAAGACTTTCCATCAAGAATCGTTCACAGAAGTTTACATTCATTTATTTAAACATTTTAGAAATAAATAAACATTATAAAGGAAAGAGGGGTTTTTGTGTCTGTTTAGTTGAAATATATAATAGAATATTTTAGTCCAAAATCCTCAGGAGTTATACACAGCTTAGATAATTATCATCTTTAATTATACTGGTTTATTTTAGGGTTTATTTTGCATATGTTTTTTTATTACTATTATTATTATACGAAAAAAATATTATTTACATTATTATTTCTTATTATAAAATAAAATACTATACTGGTTTATTTTTGGGTTCTGAAGGTTTTATTTTGTTTTTATTATTATAAAATAAAGAATGAAAATAATTATTATTATTATTTACATTATTATTTATTATTATAAAACAAAAATTACTATTATAAACAAAAATATATATAATAAAATGAAAAACAAAACAAACTATTATTATTATTATTTATTTATTTGTTTGTTTGTACTATACTAGTTATTTTTTTCATTCTTGAGGTTTTACTTTGTACATGGTTGTTATTTTTCCATTATTTTAATTGTATTATTAAAATAAAGAAAAAAATTATATATATATATATATATATATACACACACACACACACACACACATACACCTATATATGCTATATATATATATATATATTTTTTTTTTTTAAATTTTGGGAAAACAAATGACCGTCTGTAACTGTAATGTGTGTTTCAGTGTCTGTTCAGACTCCCAGCGCTGGTCTGGAGTCAGTGTCTGAGCGTGCTCATGCCGTCCACAAACACACACCTGCTCTGGAGCGTCACAGGGAGGATTATGGGATGGAGAGAGTTCAGCCGTCACACAGTTCTCTTCCTCCTCCTGCACTGGCCTCAGCGCCGGTGAACAAGGTGAAGATGTGCTCCAGATCCTCAGGGTTTGGACCTGCCTCTTCAGGAAGCTCATGTGTCTCTCGCTCTGCTTCCAGGCTCGTGAATCCGGCGGCTCGTCTGAGTTCCTGTGCGCCGTGTGTCATAAAGTGTTTCCCCTGCAGCGCATGCTGACGCGTCACCTGAAGTGCCACAGTATGATCAAGAGACACCCCTGCAGGTTCTGCGGGAAGGGCTTCAATGACACCTTCGACCTGAAGAGACACATGAGAACACACACCGGTGAGATCACATCACTCATCAATCTTTCCTTGTCTCACAGTTTCTGAACGCTGACACTCAAACAGCAGAAGCACACACCAAAACCAGACACTAATTCTCAGCCTTTGACTCAGTTTTCAATTTCATAAAACACTTTTTGCAAAACACAACACACAGTTCTCTATGTAACACACACATATCTAACAGGAATTAATATTATGGCAAAGGTGTTTTCAAATGTTTGCAAACATTAGAAATGTATTTCCTGTCACTTTTGATCAATTTAATGCATCCTTAATAAATGTATTAATTTCTTACATTTAAAAAAATTTAAGAAATAAATCCTACTCACTTCAAAATTAAAAAACAATAGTACATTATGATATTTTTAGATTTTCTGTTTTTTTTTTAATTTAGTTAAAATTTCAGTAATTTTGTTGTTTTTGTCATTTTTATAGTTTAAAAAAAAAAAAAAAACATGTTGATATAGTTTTTATTCATTTTTATTCCAATTTGAAACCGAAATAGAATAAGTGTATTTCATTTCAATTTATTTTATGGTTTTAGTTTTAGTTAAGCCAAGTTATCTTTATTTTGAAAGCACTTTCTACAAAAGAGACTGTTTCAAAGCAGCTCCAGTATTAAACAGGTTAAACAGTTAAAGGTGCAGGTGATTTCTGAGAAACACTGTTGAAATCACCAAAAACAAACACTTGATTGCTCCCCCCCAAATTCACAAACACTATGCAACACAGGAACTTCCCCTTCATTAAAGGGAAAGTTCACCCAAAAATGTAAATTCTGTCATCATTTCCTCATCCTCAAGTAGTTCCAAACCTGTATGAATGTCTTTGTTCTGCTGAACACAAAGGAAGATTTTTTTGAAGAAAGTTTGTAACCAGGCTGTTTTGGGGCACCATTGACTTCCAAATTAGGAAAAATAAAATATTATGGAAGTCAATGGTGCCCCAGAACTGTTCTGATTCCCACATTCTTCAGAATATCTTCCTTTGTGTTCAGCAGAACGAACACATTCATACAGGTTTGGAACTACTTGAGGATGAGGAAATGATGACAGAATTTACATTTTTGGGTGAACTATCCCTTTAATGGACACGCCCCTTGCTGCTGATTGGCCACAAGCGTGTTTTGGTGCTCGGTCCGATCCACTTTCAACAGCACTTCTCAGAAATTGCGTACTGCAACTTTAATCTCCATCCTTCCCTCAGGTCATTTTGACCTGGAATTTGTATTTATTTAATTATTTTTTTTACAATTTATAAGAAATTGAGTGTTCATCTGAGTGGTACAAGACTTAAAATAATGCGATCATCAACACTAACCGCGTAAAATGAAAACTGCCTAATGTTACCGAGTGAAATATGGATCCAGAAAGCGCTAAAGTGCCTGTGCAAGCTTTGGAAGTACTGATGGAAGCATCTACTGCATCTTTGCTTTGATAATATTACTGAATATGATCCAGATGTAATATTTGATAAAAATGCAATTTTCTCAGCTTTTTACTCAAAATGTTACTTTTTTTAATGAAACCTACTTGCATTCAAGCATTGATAAAAAAAACTATGCTTGAAGCTAGGATAAAAGTGATTGTTTTGTTTGAAAGTAGAGGGTATTACTTTTATTTTGATGTGTTGCATGTTCAGATACTCATACGCAAAATATTCTGGGGGCCATGAAATTTTTGTGAAAATCAGCAAAAACGCTGGCAGGGAAAAAGTTAAAGAAAACAAGATAAATAAAAATAAAATAAAATAAAATATCACCAAAAAAACCTACATTAAGAAAAAAAATATAAAAATGGATCAATATCTAAGTTTTCTTAACAATATAAGTTTCTAAAAAAAAAAAAAGGCCTTCGGGTCATTTTGACCCATGAGGGAATGATTTATTACAAAATGCAAGGGTTAGATGTGTGTTAGAACATTTTAATTCAAAAATTTATTCTTGACCATATCCCTACACCTAAACCTAACCTTAACCATCAGTAATCCCTAAAATCATATTGATTTGAGAAATGATAGATGAATGACACTGATGCACAAGCATCAAAACCTAAATAAGCTTTAATAAATAAACTGTATAAATAATCTTTCCACTGATGTATGGTTTGTTAGGATCGGACAATATTTGTCTGAGATACAACTATTTGAAAATCTGGAATCTGAGGGTGCAAAAAAATCTAAATATTGAGAAAATCACTTTTAAAGTTGTTCAAATTAAGTTCTTAGCAATGCATATTACTAATCAAAAATTAAGTTTTGGTATATTTACAGCAGGAAATTTACTAAATATCTTCATGAAACATGATTTTTATTTAATATCCTAATGATTTTTGACATAAAAGAAAAACTGCACTAACCCTGATTCCCATAAACAGTAAGCAGGCCCTCTGCAGGTTTTAAGCAGCTCGAGTCTCTCTCTGTGCGCAGGTATCCGTCCGTACCGCTGTGATCTGTGTGAGAAAGCCTTCACGCAGCGCTGCTCTCTGGAGTCTCACCTGCGGAAGATCCACGGCGTCCGGCAGCAGTACGCATACCGCCAGCGGCGCTCCAAGATCTTCGTGTGCGAGGACTGCGGCTTCACCTCCAGCCGGCCGGACGAATACTTTCTCCACGTCAGACAGCAGCACCCCAGCAGCCCGGCGCTGCGCCGTTATTACCGCAAACACATGCTGGAGAGCCCAGCGCAGCACAGCATCGCCCCCTTCATGCTGTACCCTGCCGCCGGACTCTACATGTGAAGCACAGCGCCACCTTCAGTGTGTGTGCATACCAGCGCTGGAACCGCCATACACTGTAAAACTAATTCTGTAGAATTTACGGTAGAAAACTGGCTGCCAGAATTTTACCGTCAAAAATACAGCAGCAACATCTACGGATTTAACTTAAATTTACAATTACAGTTTTTTTCAACTGCTTACACACAAAATCTTTACTTGTCACACAATTTCTGAAAACTGACTCAAACAGCAGAAGCACACACTATACACTAATTCTTGGCCTTTGACTTTATGCACTTTTTTCAAAACACAACACACAAAAATCTAACAGGAAGTATCTTGATTTTCTTTTTCAAACACAAGCAATCAGAATGGCATATGAATGAAATTCATCACTAACTCCGCACATGTGCTTCACTGAACACCAAGCAATCATGCTTTAGAACAGGCCCATAGACACACATCTACACAACTACACATGCTTGATGTGTTTCTTTTCTTTCATTCTGTGAAATACTGTATTCACAACCACAACTGCTTACAGCAAAAAAAAAAAAAAATAGGTTTCAATCTTGCTTTCATGTTAACTGTGAATTTTTCAACATCTCTTTCCAAAACCTTTCACACAAATCCAAGAATTAATATAGCAACCTATTAAAGTTCTGAAATGTACTTTTGTAATAAACTGATAAGCATCAGGTAGTGATGAGAAAGTCACACGATGAACCAAAGCAGCTTTTCCACAAGCCAAGAAGGCCAATACTAATATATATATATATATATATATATATATTTATATATACAGGGTGTACAGTGTTATTCACACAAACACTAAACACCATCACGGTGACACACATGAATCTGAAATATGCAATAAACATTAATAGCAACATTAGATGTAACATACAACCCTAATAAACATAACTGATAAGAAAAAACTAAGAAGAAACAGTTATTTCAAAGAAAAAACATCAAATTTGAACTGCAATGCATGGGAATTCTGGGAACGTCAATTTTATGGGTTTTCACTGTAAATTATACAATCTTTTCCACTTCCAAAATTATTTTTACCATTAAAATCACAATCATTTTTTACAGTGTCGACATTGAGGGGGACAAGTCCCCCCCCAATAATTAGAAATTGCAAAACTGTCCCCCCCAATATGTGAAATTCTTGCACTGATATGTTGCTCTCCATTATGCAGCGCTCCAGTTAGGAAGGATGACAAAAAAGCTTTAAAAGTTACATTTTCAGCCTGCTCTGCCTTAGTGCTTATCATTGTCAGACTAACTGAGCTGGCCAATCAAATCAAAGTAGGCGGGGTTTACTGTTCACAGGAGAAGAGGGCGAATTCCAGCACGAAGCGTCAAGAGAATGACAAGAGATGAAAGCTGCAGATCATTTCATGGTAGTCTACAGTTTTATGATAGAAATTTTAAATAACCAACAGCTATATGAACTGATGTAAATTACTCTACTTTTTTCTCAAATATGAGATTTTGAGAGAGAGAGAGAGAGAGAGAGAGAGAGAGAGAGAGAGAAAGAGAGAGAGATGATGATGATGATGAATTACCTGTGCTATAATATAGCAATTCAGTAGGGAAACTATTTTATTGTAATAAAAGTCATGGGGTGTTGACAACAATCGCCATGCAATAGGACATGTGTGCCAGGGTTGTGTGTGTGTGTGTGTGTCTGTCAATAAAAGCTGTGTGCAAATATATATATATATATATATATATATATATATATATGAAAGTTGCAAGCCCCATCCCCAATGTTCAAGACATGGTTTCAGTCTTGGTGCATACTAGCACACTGCATGCATACTATGCACAGGATACTCACACGACAGGGATTCACGTCTTCATTCTGCATCTCCAGTAAATGTATCTTGATTGAAGGATGTTTAGATATTTATACCGGAAAACAAACAAAAATACTGAGGAAGAGATTAATTTTATTTGCAGTGCATGCAACATTTAGTGCTACGACTTTCTGCTCTGATTTAAGAATTTTTGATGCTTTTATTTGTGGAAGGGTGAATAAAGACTTTTAAGACAAGCAGAATCCCTGCATAGGACTGCATTAAACACAGAATATTTTCATCATTATTTTGGCACTTGAGGAATAAAACACGCAGAATAGGTGACAACAATGTAACAATCTTCTGTTCTGAATATATATCTTTGCATAATGTGTGCTATTTCACATACTAATTTTCTAAAGTAGTAGGCAATATTCTGTTCAACTGTTTTCCATGATTAAAAATCCAAATAAATCTCTATTTCTCAACATACAGAATACCACTCCTTTAGCTTAATTCTGAACAGTGTATCATTTCTATGTATAATTATTTGATGTGAGCAGCTATATAACAGTTTTGTTAAACATTTTAGGACACTTTCAAGGCCATTTATGTCCTCAAAGGAAGAGCCATTATAAATAGACTCAGTATTAGAATACAGAAATATATTGTACAAGTCATAAAAGAAACAGGATTGTTACAAAAAAAATTTAAATTATATATACAGTATATTGCCAAAAATATTGGGTCACCCCCTTCTAATGAACATGTTTGACTACTTTAGTAATTTCTATGAGTACAAATCTTAATGTTTAAGCATATAATGATATTCTAGGGAATTGTGTGCTTCTAATTTTATAGCAACAGTTTGGACAGAACCCTTTTCTATTCTAACATGACAGTGTCTCTGTGTATAAGACACGGTTCAAAAAGACATGATTGATTGAGTCAGTGTGGAAGAACTTGACTGGTCTGCAGAAAGCCACGTCCTGATACCAGCTGAACTCCTCTGGTGTGACTTTAAATGCAGACCCTGAGCCAAAAACTCATCACCAAACACCAATGACTTGTACATAAGGATACTGTCATTTTAGACACTTCCAAAACTGTTTCAACAGAGATGGAAATACAATTTTTAAATACATAAATTATGCTTCCATCTTTGTTGCCACAGTTTTGTTAGTGCCTTTTTCTGTTCTAAAGAAGGGTGTCCCATCACTTTTGTCCTTATAGTGTCTGTACAAGTCATTGGTGTTTGGTGATGCATAAATGCATTATTGATAAAATCATCCATAAAAATAATGCATAATTTTAAGATAAAAACACTCAAAATAATACACTCAATAAAAAGGATTAAATATTTTTTGTTTACCTGCTCATCAGTGTGACTATTAACTGACATCAGAGAACAGTGAACATGTGAGTGGGTATATAAATTATTGAAATATTAACTTATTTTCTTGAAGATTTTATTTAGGCTGACAAAGGATACAAAGGGCTTTAATCTCCACAGTCAGAACAGCACACAGTCAAACACGTCCATGGGTTGAGATTCACCATTAGGGGGAGTAATGCACTGAACACAATGACAGATGACGATCCTGAACACAACATCAGTCTGTATGTCATGTGTTCTCATAAAACACACTCACTCAGAAGGATGTTTCTGTATCCATCCAAGTTGAAACACAGGTCAGTCACTGCTCTCAGCATCAGAACCTCATCCTGAAACTGACAGCTGATCATCACAAGAGACAGAAGCCACACCCACTCTATTTAGAGAACAGAGCCACACCCACCCAATTTGGAGGACAGAAGCCACACCCACTCTATCCAGAGGACAAACCCACACCCATTCCATACATAGAAGTGAAGCCACACCCACTCTATTTAGAGGACAGAAGCCCCACCCACGCCATACAGATGACAGAAGCCACACCCACTCTATCCGGAGGACAAAAACCAAACCCACTCCATGCAGATGACAGAAGCCACACCCACTCTACCCAGAGGACAAAAACCAAACCCACTCCATTCAGATGATAGAAGCCACACCCACTCCATACAGAGGACAGAAGCCACACCCACTCCACCCAGAGGACAAAAACCAAACCCACTCCATTCAGATGATAGAAGCCACACCCACTCCATACAGAGGACAGAAGCCACACCCACTCCACCCAGAGGACAAAAACCAAACCCACTCCATGCAGATGATAGAAGCCACACCCACTCCATACAGAGGACAAAAGCCACACCCACTCTATCCGGAGGACAAAAACCAAACCCACTCCATACATAGAAGTGAAGCCACACCCACTCTATTTAGAGGACAGAAGCCCCACCCACTCCATACAGATGACAGAAGCCACACCCACTCTATCCGGAGGACAAAAACCACAGCAACTTATTTAAGTGTACAAAAGCCACAACGCTCCCAGAGCAAAGTCAGTACACTTGTGTTTATTACTACTCACTTTGCTGAAGAAGAAAAAAATCACTTTATTAATCACTTTACTAGATTAAGACGGACCTGAGCTGGTTTTAAAGGCATTTTTCTGCAGCTTATTGATTAGGGTTAGTGTTACGGATTGCAAAGTAATCAAAGTATGTTTATCAACATGTGAGTTTCTTGGAATCAAACCCATGAGCTAGACCAGCTAATCCTAAAACCCACTGCTGAAAATATCCTCAGGTGTTAGTGAGAACTGAAAAAACACTTTCCAGGCTTAGACCAGCAAAACAGCATAGGCTGGTGTAAACTGGATTCCTCATGTGTTTAACAAACGGACACATCTTTCCAAGATAAATAATTTGAATTCACTCTGTCTTAAATAAATAAGCCAACTTTATTTCTAAGTTAATCACTCTTAAATAGTTTTTAATGTTAAAACAACTTCATTTTTTGTACAAAATATATCTCTGGCAAATAATGATGAAGTATATGATAGTTTGAACAAACACGTGTGAAAAAACTACATGATTCTCGGTGCAGATTCCCATAAACAGCAGGTTAGGGTTATGGTTAGGACCGGAAAATGAACCCAACAAACTGCAAACAAACGACACTGACAGATCACACAGTTCAGATTCTGAATCACACAAGGCAAACGTTTTTTCATTTACAGCCATGCACATCAATATTCTGATATCAACCAGAATTTGGCAATATTCAGATTAGTAAGGAGTTACATATAATACACCACAATCTGATCACCTGATTCAGTTATGGTTTGTTAGGATAGAACAATATTTGAAAATCAGGAATCTGAGGGAGCAAAAAAATCTAAATATTGAGAAAATCACCTTTAAAGTTGTTCAAATGAAGTTCTTAGCAATGCATATTACTAATCAAAAATTAAGTTTTGATATATTTATGGTAGGAAATTTACTAAATATCTTCATGGAACATGATTTTTACTTAATATCTTAATGATTTTTGTCATAAAAGAAAAATGTATAATTTTGATCCATACAATGTATTGTTGGCTATTGCTACAAATATACCTGTGCTACTCATGACTGCTTTTGTGCTCCAGGGTCACATATTTTAACTCTCCAAATTCTGATTCCCACACCTGAAATAAGGCGGTTTTAACAAGAAACGTTTTGCATGTAAACACCTTATTTAGAAAATTTCTGAAATGGCAATTAATTAAAATTTATATTAACACTTATTATTATAAAGCAATAAGCCCCAAGAAGCCATGGTTTACAGTGAGTTTATAACAGCTAAGGGGTGTTGTTAGGCAGCGGAGTATATTCCATATATAAGTGTAATGATATTAATAAAAACAGTATTCTTCAGCCAAACAATGTAGTTCCTCAGTTGTGGTTGGAACCTATTGTTGTGGTTGGAGCAAAGTGGTTGCCAAGCAACACACAAAGTAAACAAAGGTGTATGTTTGTAGAGTAATTTACAACGGCTTCGAACGCAGCTCAACCAATCAGAATCAAGGACCGGAACTATCCGCTTTATAATTGACATTTGCCCAGTTCTTTCCAGTTGGAGTCAGAGTTTTGGGGTATTTCTGAAGGGTTTCTAATTAAATTGAGTAATAAAAATAATAACTGAGCACATACTGCATAACCAATGGCAGCATATGGACTCTCTTGGGAAATCTTTTGAGAAATAGCAAGAAAAAAAAAAACACGTGTAGATCAGTAGACCTAAAACAAACATATTTGTGAATATAAACATCATATTCAGAATATGAGTGCAATCGGAATATGGAGCTGAAACTAGTGAACGGCCGTGTGTTTTTCTGGCAAGACGCTGATTTAAAGCAGGAAACTTGAGTGATTTAAATCATTCACTCAATCATGTGGCCACGATTCTGAAAAGGCTTTATAGACTGGAACTGAAGAACAGAGAAGAAGAGCTCAAACTACTGCACAACAGAGTAGATGACAGTCCACGCAGCTTAACGTCTGCTGTTGACTATCTAGTGTTCTTCAGCAAAGATCAGCGCTGCAGTGTCTCTCCCACAGCTGCAGCTCAGTCCCCTCGGCACAAACCAGCAGATACGACTCACTCCTCACCGGCGGCATCCACACCTGTCAATCAAACACCGCACAGGAGACGCATGTTCACCAGACCACTCGCTGATGGAGACAGTTACTACTGATTAAACACATCTCTGAATCTGTGGGTCATCTGTGGGTCAGTCTTTCTGTTGTAGGCTGCTTGTTCTCATATCAATATATACTGTATATACAGTATATATCAATATTCAACTATTTATTTGTATAGCGCTTTTCACGATACCAATCGTCGCAAAGCAGCTTTACATAAAATATTATGTTTCAATATATCAAACCAAAAACTAATAAAAAGTAAAAATATTTGTATATTTACTTTATTTGATTTTTTTTACTTTTTTTTTGTTATTTGTGTTTAGTTCGTAATTTGAGAACTTTATTTTAAAAAACTTTTCTAATTTCCATTTAGTTTTTCCTTGAATGTTTATATTTTATTTTATCTTTATTTCATTTAACAAATTTTTTTTTAATAACTTTAGTTAGTGATTTTAGTTTTTTATTACTAAATGATCAATACACTCAAAGTGAGTAATCTCTTATTTAACAAAATATTAATAGGAGAACAACCTTTTTTAATTTTATGATTTGACAATATTCTACTATCATTCAAATTTAATGAGCAGTGCATGGGACATAGCAAAATAACATGCATCCAAAATCTAGAAAATGTATCTAAAGAGCCAAGTAATGTTTTTGTTATGAATTTAAAGATTTAGCCTAATATAACACACCCTTTCACAGTCATTTTTATGTTACGTTATCATGGCAAGTGAGTTATTTATGTATAGGACACCAAAAGGCACCCTATAGTGATATTGACCCAAATATACAGTATATATATGTTTTTATGCATTGCAAATGCATTGCTGATATGCTGCTGCAGTATTGCATGTAAGTGCACTCACCCTGTTGAAGAGCAGCAGGTGTCGGTGCAGCGGCGTCACTAGCGGGTAATGGCAGGCAGGGGGCGTCACTGAGCTCTACGAACATCAGGTTTGTCTATCAGCTTTCAGTGGATAATGTGACTGACACGTGTAGGAATGACACACACAGATCAAGACACAAGAACAGATAAAGGTGACACGCAGCCATGACAGATGCAGTGCTAAAGGTGCTAAGAGAGGCTTACGTCCCACACGGAGTCCAGACAGCGCAGCGGCCGCCACACACACAGCTCTGTGACTGGAGGAGAAACAGCTGTTAGATCGGCCTCAGCCAACACACACACACACACACACACGTTTGTTTTTGTGAAAAGTGGGGACATCCCATAGGCGTAATGGTTTTTATACTGTACAAACTGTATGTGTTATTGCCCTACACCTACACTTAGTCCTCACAGGAGACTGTGCATTTCTACTTTCCCCCCAAAAAACGTCACTCTGTATGATTTATATGCGTTTTGAAAATTGGGGACATGGGTCAATGTCCTGAAAAGTCACCTTCACCTTGTAATACCGGTGTCATACCCGTGTCATTATACAAATTTATGTCCTCATTTGTCACAAAAACGTGCGCGCACACACACACACACACGCGCACACACACACACACACACACACACACAGTGATGCCGCTGTGAGCCGGATGGCAGAGCGTGAGGAAACATCATGCGTGACCGCAGGTTTACAAAGAACCATTCAGTCCAACAAACCAGAGACAGAAGATGTGCAGGAATCTTCTGAGACATTATGTCTCATTCAAGCAGAACACTGTCTTAAATGGGTCACGCTCTGTTTCTGCAGGTTTTATGAAGGTAATTTAAGATTTTTAAGCCCTTTCTATGAAATATCTGCCAATAGGCTCAGAAAAATTCAAAGGGTCAATTCATTCACCAGTCAGATATTTGTTCTTGTTTTAATCATAAATTCACTTCATTTTATTCAGTTTCATAAGACCTCATATCTTTATGCTGCTTCTCCAGTAAATGTATCTTGAATTAATGCAGTTTAGATATTTGTACTGGAAAACAAGACAGAAATACTGAGGAAGAGATTCATTTAGCAGTTCATGCCACATTTAATGAGATATGATTAAAAATTAGAAATTTAAGACGTACTGCTATGATTTAAGGCCTTTTAATGTTTTAATTTGTGAAAGGGTGAATTAAGACTTTTATAGCCTTTTTAAGACCCACAGAAAAGAGCTTTAAAACTTTATTAAACTTTCACTGAAGATTAATAATTGGGCCCAAACCAAATATGAACATAAAATTGCATATTTTCTGTTAATTGTTCTTGTTTATAGAACTATGTTGGCCTGTCATTAGATTAATACATAATATATTAATAAATATCTCTCTAAGAACTTCAAAACTTGATCATCATAAAGTTTAATAACTGGGCCTAAAACATTGCTGAAACAAACATTACAAAACATTAATGCTGTCAAACGATTATTCACGATTAATTAATTGCATCCAAAATAAAAGTTTTTGTTTGCATAATATATATATGTGTGTGTTCTGTGTATATTTATTATGTTTACATAAATACACACATACAGTATATATTTTGAAAATATTTACATGTATTTACATATCTATATTTATATTCATATAATTTATATAAAATATATATTTAATATATAAACATAACCTATTTTTCTGAAATATATACATGCATGTGTATATATATATATATATATATATATATATATATAATAAATATACACACATACACATATATTATGTAAACAAAAACTTTTATTTTGGATGTGATTAATCGCGATTAATCGTTTGACAGCACTATTAAAAATAAATGTCCTATAAATTATTAATAAATAACTATATATATTTAATTTCATTTAAAAAGATTTTTAGAAGTTTATATATTTCATTCATTGCATTAAAAATGCCTATTTAATTATGTGTCCATGTAAAAATATAAATAAAAAATTAGGCTTCCACTGAAAGTGGCATGAACAAAACAGGCAATTAAATGGTTAATCACAGTTATTATTTGTTTGACAATCGTCAGGCATGAACTTAGTGACAGGTCTAGTCATGTGATCCTGCAGTTGTTCTGTTGTGTCTCATTATCTATTCCCGGACAGGATATTTATCACTATTCTCAGGGCAGAGCTTCAAACACACTGTACAGATAATATTACACACACATCTCTGATGATATGTCAGCGTGACATCTGCAATTCTAATTCCAGATCACAGATCATTCCTGACCTTGTTCTCTGCCGGCGGTCAGTCTGAGGATCTCCTCTCTCAGTCCGGCCATCTCCTGCTCGAGCTCTCTGTTCCTGTGCTCAGCTTTGTGCAGACGCCTGGAGAACATCAACAGAACTGTATTTACTAGCAGTACATCCATCAATACTACTGTGCAGCAAAACCTGTTAAATGATTAAATGTAACATTCAATATACAGTGAAGAACCTGTTTAATCCAAAATGTATCATTTTTGGTAGTAAAAACTATGAATTACCATATTATTTACAGTGTAAAATCACATCACACACACATACACAGATACACACATATATCATAGACTGTAAAAAAAAACTTCTTTCCAGAAAAGTGAAGCCAAAACAGTAGAGTAGTGATTCATTTAGAGCTTGAGTCTGTGCAGTAGTGATTCATTTGGGAGTCTAAGTCTGTGCAGTAGTGATTCATTTGGGAGTCTGAGTCTGTGCAGTAGTGATTCATTTAGAGCTTGAGTCTGTGCAGTAGTGATTCATTTGGGAGTCTAAGTCTGTGCAGTAGTGATTCATTTGGGAGTCTGAGTCTGTGCAGTAGTGATTCATTTAGAGCTTGAGTCTGTGCAGTAGTGATTCATTTGGGAGTGTAAGTCTGTGCAGTAGTGATTAATTTGGGAGTCTGAGTCTGTGCAGTAGTGATTCATTTAGAGCTTGAGTCTGTGCAGTAGTGATTCATTTAGAGCTTGAGTCTGTGCAGTAGTGATTCATTTGGGAGTCTAAGTCTGTGCAGTAGTGATTCATTTGGGAGTCTGAGTCTGTGCAGTAGTGATTCATTTAGAGCTTGAGTCTGTGCAGTAGTGATTCATTTGGGAGTCTAAGTCTGTGCAGTAGTGATTCATTTGGGAGTCTAAGTCTGTGCAGTAGTGATTCCTTTGGGAGTCTAAGTCTGTGCAGTAGTGATTCATTTGGGAGTCTGAGTCTGCACAGCAGTGATTCATTTGGATCTTGAGTCTGCACAGTAGCAGTTCATTTGGAACCCAGGTCTGCGCAGTAGCGATTCAATTGGAGCCCGAATCTGTGCAGTAGTTATTCATTTAGAGCCTGATTCTGCGCAGCAGTGATTTATTTGGAGCCTGAATTTGCACAGAAGCGATTTATTTGGATCTTGAGTCTGCACAGTAGCGATTCAATTGGAGCCAGAGTCTTCGCAGCAGTGATTCGTTTAGAGCTTGAGTCTGTGCAGTAGTGATTCATTTAGAGCCCGAGTCTGCACAGCAGTGATTAATTTGGAGCCTGTGTTTGCACAGAAGCGATTAATTTGGATATTGAGTCTGCACAGTAGCAATTCATTTGGATCCCACTGTCTGCGCAGTAGCGATTCAATTGGAGCCTGAGTCTTCGCAGCAGTGATTCGTTTAGAGCCTGAGTCTGCACAGCAGTGATTCATTAGAAGGCTGAGTTTGCACAGTAGTGATTCCTTTGGGAGTCTAAGTCTGTGCAGTAGTGATTCATTTGGAACCCAAGTCTGTGCAGTAACGATTCAATTGGAGCCCGAATCTGTGCAATAGTGATTCATTTAGAGCTTGAGTCTGTGCAGTAGTGATTCATTTGGAACCCAAGTCTGTGCAGTAACGATTCAATTGGAGCCCGAATCTGTGCAGTAGTGATTCATTTGGAGCCTGAGTTTGCACAGAAGGGATTAATTTGGATCTTGAGTCTGCACAGTAGCAATTCATTTGGATCCCAAGTCTGCGCAGTAGCAATTCAATTGGAGCCCGAGTCTGTGCAGTAGTGATTCGTTTAGAGCTTGAGTCTGCGCAGTAGTGATACATTTAGAGCCCAAGTCTGCACAGTAGTGATTCGTTTGGGAGTCTGTGCAGTAGTGATCCATTTGGAGCCCGAGTCTGCATAGCAGTGATTCAATTGGAGCCCGATCTGCACAGTAGTGATTTGTTTAGAGCTTGAGTCTGTGCATTAGTGATTTGTTTAGAGCTCAAGTCTGAGCAGTAGCAATTCGTTTAGAGCTTGAGTCTGCGCAGTAGTGATTAATTTAGAGTTTGAGTCGGCTCAGTAGTGATCTGAAGGTGGAGCCGCGGTATCAAAGTCCAACCCAAACTCCTGCAGTCCCAATCACAAACACACAATCATGACATCACACCCCATTTTTCTAGCATCAAATGACGAACTAAATACAAACTCTTGAAATAAAAAAAAGGAACACTTGAACATATCAGCATAATAAAAAAGTGACTAAAGTGACTAAAAACTAAAGTGACAGAAACCATCTTTGGGGAAAATAGGTTTTATTTGATTTGAAGTGTAATTAGATTTTTAGTTTGGCTCCCTTCCCATTGGTTTACATGGAGAGGGGGGGGTTTATGACCTATACCACAGACAGCCACCAGATCGAAATGTTTTGGCTTCATTTTCAGCATTTATTATTAGATTTGACTGTAATAGTTGAGTTTATTTATATTAACTAACAGCATTTATGATCAAATAGGACTGTAATAGCTGAGTGTATGTTGGTGTACCTCTGCAGCTCGTAAGTGTGTGCCTCGCTCTGCTCCGTCTCTGTGCTGCTGCTGATTGGCTGGGGTTTGTTCTGGTCAGCAGGAAGTTCAGGAAGTGACATCAGCTCAGCGGTGATGGATTCTCTGAGCCGCCACACCTGATTCTGCAGCACATTCACATTGACATCTGATTCAGACTGCTGCTAGATGAAGATCACTAATGTGAATAGATGATGGCTCTGTACCATAAATATATGAAAACTTCATTTTTGATTAGTGATATGCATTGCTAAGAACATCATTTGGACAACTTTAAAGGCAATTTTCTCAATATTTAGATTTTTTTTGCACTCTCCGATTCCAGATTTTCAAATAGTTGTATCTCAGCCAATTTAAAAAAAAAATTACGCTTATGACTGGTTGTGTGGTCCAGGGTCAGATATTATTCACAAACTGTACATATGTAATAATCTGTAAAAAAAAATCTATTTTATAAATATGTCTGTTTTAATGTTTCTCTTTATACTTTTTTGTTCATTTATACATTTTTGATAATTTATTTATTCTTTAATTTTATTATAATCTGTCTTGTTGTTTTTATATGCATGCACTGGAAGGTTCATTATCATTGTGTGTGCAAGCATACATGGAAATAATTCTCTTTCTAAATATACATGAAGATTACTTATTATGGTTAATTTTTTAATAAACACGTTAAATTGTATATGTTTCATGACTTCAATTAATAAGTCATGCTTTTAGATTATTACATTTTATTTAACCATTAAAATGGAATCCAGAAATGTTAAAACAAAACCACAAATTGAATACAGCAAAATCAAAACGGGGTAAAAAAAAATTTCATAGGGCCCTTAAATGTAATTTTTGTTAAACGTTTAATACATTTCAATCACTAAAATTTTATATAACCAGAAAAAAAAAAAAAAAAAAACGAATCCAGAAAAAAAGTTAATTTGGTAAAATAAATAAATAAATAAAACAGATTTCATAAAGCCCTACTTGGGGCCCTATTCAGAATTTTTTTTTTTTCTCTGTTTTGAATTCCATTTTAATGGCTTGATTTAATTTTAATAATTAGAAAGCACATCTAATCCACTGAATTCATAAAACATTATCAATTTAAATTTAACAGCGAAATTTGTATTCTTTCAGAAATTCTGTGTGGTGTGTTTGAATTTCTCTGGATTTTATGTTGTAATACATATTTACAGTAAATTCCATTTCTATGACTGAATTTCATGATTTTGTCCATGTTTTCATGGATCAGTGTTCATCGCACCAGTTTTCCCTGCAGATGGAGCTGATCTCTGTCCTGCTGCTGGTTGATCTCCATTATGATGTCTCTGCTGCGGTCCAGCGCTCCCGTCTCTCTGTACGGCACAGCAGAGGGAGAACATCTTATTGTGTGTTCATACCAAATGCAAATTTAATTATTTGCATATCTAGATTGCATACAACGTCAATGCAAAGATGCGAATAGAGGCGAATTTGCACTGGGTAATGCGAAATACGCACAATATTTGCCTCAATCACGTCTTCCGCACAAGTTCAAAAATGTCACCTTATGAGGCCTTATTTCAGCTTATGAACATGTCTAGTTGAATCAGAAAATGGAAGAGAGCATTATTGTAGCCGTCTGTGGGAACCCTGAAATGTATAATATAGGTCTGGAGCATTAGAAAAAATCAGATGTAGTGGTAGTTGTACAGAGATGCTGCTATCAATTAAAAAAAATATCAGTAGCTATGTTTCCACTTAAAGATGCAAATTTAACTTATGCGCAAAACTGGAATAGGCCTATAGCATAAAACATTTGCGAATAAAGCACCGTTTCCATCCAACGAGTCAAAGAGAACAAAATCGTCTCTTCTTGATAAACTGGCACTATATATAACTAAGAAAACTAGGAGAAGCCACTGAATATAATAATTTTCATATATAATAAATGACTTGCGTCAGACGAAACACAATAAATGCTGTCATTACTTTTGGAGGTGGATGCTGCTGTTTGGGAAAGCAGTCGTGTAAGACAATTATACAGAAATACTTTGATGACACACTTTGCTCAGGCTTTTCAGAATGACCAAAACAACATATAGATGCTGTGAACCACATCAGTCCGCTGCTAGTCAACTTATCCCATCTCATAACACAAAGTCACGTGACTATTTCAATGCACATGGTGGAATTTATTCACTAAATGTGTTTCCATCATAGTTTATCTGCATTTTTTTTCTCATCAGATAAAAAATGTATCCTACTCAATTGTGCGCATAAGTTTTTGTATGTGCATTTTTAGAATTTATCCGCATCTTGGCATTTCCATCCAGCGTTTCTTTTAATGTAATATTCCAAAATGTGCATAAAAATAGGTGAATGGATTCATAGCTAGTGTATATACAGCAGTAAAATGTAACACACATTAACTCAATACTAGTGCTGTTAAATGATTAATCGCGATTAATCGCATCCAAAATAAAAGTTTCTGTTTGCATAATATATGTATGTATGCTGTGTATATTTACTATGTAAATACACACACATGCATGTATATATTTCAGAAAAATAGGTTGTTTATTTATTAAATATATTTATTTATAATATAAAGTATATGAATATAAACATAGATATGTAAATACATGTATATATTTTCAAAATATATACTGTATGTGAGTGTATTTATGTATACATAATAAATATACACAGAACACACACATATGTTATGCAAACAAAAACTTTTTGGATGCGATTAATCATTTGATCTGCGGTGCACTGAAACCAGACACATCAGCATTTGGCTTTCCAGCGTATATGGGACTTCCACAACAGGTAGGCTACAAAGCAGCAATCATAGTTATCGTCACCATGGTTGATCACTTGATGTTTTTATTCGACCAATTGACACGATAAACATCCTGTGAGTAATGTAGAGTGAGTGACACGATCCGCATATTCGCTTCCCGTTTGGTGTGAACACAGCATTAAAGGTGCACTCAACAATAAAGCTGCTGATGAAGGGTCACTAACCTGGTGGCTGTGTAAGAGTAGCCTACAAACGCCAGATGAAGCCCAACCGGCGCTCGCTCCATCATGTCACACCGGCTTTCCTGAACACAAGAGTAGAAGAGTCAGATCAGCTTGAGATTCCCCATCTCTGTGAAGGAGCTGATGGCTCAGGTACCATGTCACTCAGACAGTCGTCTAGAACGTCGAAGTTGGAGGTGTCTGTGGCGTCGGAGACATCAGGACGGTACGGAGGAGGCAGGAGATGAAGGGAACTCCAGTCCAAACCTGTGAAGAATGGGTGTTTTCTGAAGTCCCCGGAGCCCCGTGAGCCCAACCTCTCACTCCTGTCGCAGATCAGAGCACTGATGAGTGAACGCGCCTCCTCGGACACCTCCGACCCCGGAGGAAACTCAAAATAATCCTGTTCAGACAGAAACACACACTCAACGCTTCATCCATATTCAGGCATTATTTTTTACAAACATGGGCAAATCGCAGAATCCTGCTAACTTTCATGGAACTTGTGAAAAATTGGCTGTCAGAGATCTACATGACAAGCTGTCAAATTAAAAGTTCAGTTTAACTTGAAGAAATTATGACAGAAATATATTACTATTGAATATTAAAGCTTACTTCTCATAATAGAAATACTACTAATAATAGTAGTAGTAGTGATAAAATAAAAATTCAGTTTAACTTGAAGAAATTTAATGTTTTGCCATGATTTTATTTTTTTTATAAATTGAGGAATCTTGATTTTGAATAAAAATATTACCAAACATTAGAATTTTGACCCTTTGACAATATGCCAATGATAACGTTAAAGACAAAAGATTGATTAACTTCTCATGTGTGAGTGAAGGACCATAAGTAGAATATAGCGCTAGGTGCCATTCACACAGAATGCGATTTTGTGTGGACAAAGATATTTAAGTGATTTGTTTAACATTTACATCATGTTGACAACTTCGCGTGTGCTGCATTTGGAATAGAATGTTCTTTCAATAGAAAGTTAATAAAGAAAAAGTTACTTGAATCATGTTGTAGTTAAATTTTTTAGTTGACTAGTTAAAAATCGTAAAAATGGAGAATCGGTCAAATGTTCTGAAAAATGTGTAATTTTTTGCCACATCGCCCAGCCCTACCTTGAAGTGTATTATTTTGGCGTAGGTCTCAGAGATGGACTCGGCGTAGAAGGGTGTGGTTCCCAGCAGCATCTCATATGCACAGACGCCCAGAGCCCACCAATCACACTCAGAGCCGTAGCCTCCGCTGCCCTCCACCGCCCGCAGGATCTCTGGAGACAGATAGTCTGGAGTCCCGACGGCCAGAGACGAGTGGATCTGAGAATATACACACATATGAGCACAGCGGGACAATCACACATGACTGAATGTAGGCTTACGTCTGACAAACATCACCAGTCCGTCATCCTCCAGACGCAGACAGGAGCCAAAATCACCCAATCGTGTGTGACCATCCGCCGTCAGGAGAATGTTGTCAGGCTTAATGTCTCTACAGGAAGAGAGCAGACATCAAACTGAACATCCAGATATTCCTATACATCATCCTATCCACTCATGTGTATATATATACAGTGGCATGTCAAAGTTTGGGAACCCCTTGCAGAATCTGTGAAAATGTGAATAATTTTAACAAAATAAGAGAGATCATACAAAATGCATGTTATTTTTTATTTAGTACTGTCCTGAGTAAGAGATTTTACATAAAAGATGTTTACATATAGCCCACAAGACAAAAAATAGCTGAAATTAATAAAATAACCCCATTCAAAAGTTTGGGAAACCTTGGTTCCCAAAGGGTTAATCCAAGATACACAGGCAGGAGATCAGCAAACAACAAGTCAACACGAAATGACTAGACTTAGACTGGAATTAGAAACTAGGATTGGAAATGTGAAAAGGCTCCGTAGTGTAGCTATCATTAGAAGAGTGATATACACTAGACAATACTCGGCAACTAGATCAGGATCTGAGTGTGCTTTATGTAGTGTGTGTAATAGCTCTTAGGTGAGCGTGTGATTGGTGACAGCTATGTGATCAGTGCATTCAGCTGTGTGTGTGTGTGTGTCATCAGTGCAATGGATGATTGGAAATGCAGTCCAGCATGATGTGTGGTGTGAGAGTCAATATGATGGAGAAGTATATATATATATATACATTCAAATTTATTAACGTGCATGTTTATGGTTTATTGTCATGATTTGAATGTTTAGATGAACTGATCAGTGTTACCGATACCTGTGCACATAACCGAGTCTGTGGACTGAATCGATGGCCATCACCATCTCAGCCAGGTAGAACTGAGCCATGTCCCCTGGGATACGATCACCAAACTTACTCAGCAACGTCAGCAGATCTCCACCGACATAGTAATCCATGACCAGATACTGCAAAGCAGAAGAGGAGACATACTCATAAACCAGAGTGAAAAGATGAACAGACAGAACTGTACAAATGACAGACAGAAGATCATGATTCATGAGCAATGGGACAGAACTGAATCATGTGTCAAGGAATCACTTTGAATGAAACTTTTTTTGTTTTCTGTAGTGTGTTTTGGGACATATTCCATTAGGAATTATTGGTTTGAACAAGCCACCAATAGAAGATGACCAATTACCAGTAGAAACCCACAGGGTCCATTACAGTTTCCATTAAAACCAAAACAAGTCCCACTATAACCAGTAAAACCATTACAAATGGTGTTTTTTTCCCAGCAGGGCTGATTCTCTCATTTCCTCTGTTTACATTGTTTATCACTTTACAGAGCGTTCCGATAATCGGCTATTGCTCATAAAGTTAAGAAAATCCATTTTGAGATCATTACTTGGAACTTATTATTTGATCTTGATGAACGACCTAAGAAACTATAATAATAAACGTAACAAAAACAACAAACGTAACAAGTAACAGTACGTTATATTATATTTTGGGTGAAGATAAAGATAGTAGAACGCTGTAAGAAACGTTTAAATAAACTATACATAAGGTAATAACAACAAGAAAACTTGACATTTCAACGTTTCAGAAACATGTTAAATATTGTTCCTGCAAGGTTTTTATTACCTTAAATTGTTACCTTGGGTACAGAAATGATTCATGCATAAATTAATAATTTTGGATCAATCTTTTCAACTACTTTGTTTTGTCTGCATCTGATTCTCCCATTTGCTTTTTTTTACATTGTTTATCAATTTATAGATCAGATACAAAAATAATGTCAAATATTTAGTACAAATATACTGATAAATCTAACATGCATCTGTAATTAATGTATTCCTATTAAACTATCATCAACTGTCACTGAATTGCAGTCATCAAACTAATTAATCTACAAACTCGATCATAACGCACAACGTTTCCATGTATGTTGAGTCTCGTTATGTTTCAGTAGTTAGCAGTAAACCACATCACCTGAATGTTCGTAAATTTGTGGTTATCTTTGGAATGGAAATATGGATATTTTATTTGTAAACTTCATAATTTTTGTATCTTATTTTGTTAATCTCGTCAAACTAGCGAGCTGAGCCATTATAGTACTAGTGTTGTCGTGTAAATATAGCTGAAGAAATGAAAAGTGAGTCATTTACACTTGAACCACTCTAATTGATTCAAACTCAATCTCGTGATTTTCAGTTCAAGCGATTCCCAAGCCTGTATCGCAAATCATTTGATTTAGATTGGAACTTTGGAGCAGCTTCGCGAATCATTTGATTCAGATTGGAACTTTGGAGCAGCTTCGTGAATCATTTGATTCAGATCTTCGGATGGGTTCGAGAATTTGATTTACTTCGGACTTCGGAGCGGGTTCGCAAATCATTTGATTCAGATTGGAACTTTGGAGCAGTTTAGCGAATTATTTGATTCAGATTGGAACTTTGGAGCAGCTTCGCAAATCATTTGATTCAGATTGGAACTTTGGAGCAGCTTCGCGAATTATTTGATTCAGATTGGAACTTTGGAGCAGCTTCGTGAATCATTTGATTCAGATTGGAACTTTGGAGCAGCTTCGCGAATTATTTGATTCAGATTGGAACTTTGGAGCAGCTTCGCGAATCATTTGATTCAGATTGGAACTTTGGAGCGGCTTCGCGAATCATTTGATTCAGATTGGAACTTTGGAGCAGCTTCGCGAATTATTTGATTCAGATTGGAACTTTGGAGCGGCTTCGCGAATCATTTGATTCAGATTGGAACTTTGGAGCGGCTTCGCGAATCATTTGATTCAGATTGGAACTTTGGAGCAGCTTCGCGAATTATTTGATTCAGATTGGAACTTTGGAGCAGCTTTGCGAATCATTTGATTCAGATTGGAACTTTGGAGCAGCTTCGCGAATCATTTGATTCAGATTGGAACTCTGGAGCAGTTTCGCAAATCATTTGATTCAGATCTTCAGATGGGTTCGCGAATTTGATTTACTTCGGACTTCGGAGCAGGTTCGCAAATCATTTGATTCGGATTGGGATTTCGGAGCAGGTTCGCGATTCTTTTGATTCATATCGGGACTTTGGAGCGCATATTGCGAAATGTTTGATTCTGACCAGGATAATAAAAACAAAACGAAGAAAAAGAAAGAAAGAAAAAATACACAGATACAGATGTGTTGCCAGGTTAACAAAAAAGTAATAAATTTACAGTTTAAGAGGACACATAGGATGAATATAGAGATTAACAGAACTTTAGACAGGTTCCATATAGTTGTGTAGATCAACTTTGAATAAAGAAAAGACAGGTTGATTTAAGGTCAATTTTTGTTTACGTATGTGAAATTCAGCTAGCAGGAAACACAGATTAATTATTTTTTTCTATTTTCTCCTTTGAGTAGTAAAAGAATCGAGGTGAAAAAAGAAAAGTAAAATAGAAAAGAACAAGAAATGGAGCTTTTCGAATTTCCAAATCAGTTGAATCAGTTGCGTGGCAAAATGATTTACTGTTTCAAAGCGCTCGAAACGCCAACACCTGCTTGTCAAAACTGTGTAAATGCAAGAACTAAGGTCAAAGATGTTAAGTCATCTTTATGAACCAAAAATGCTTGTAAAATTTTATCACCAAACACCATTACATGCATGTATAATATGTGCTATTTTATTCATTTGTAGCGTGTTTTGTGTTTTTATGAAAGCTTGGCTAAACAGACCAAGTGACAATTAACTAGGCCTACTCTTTCATTTTTGTTACACAAATATGTTATTAAACATTAAATATTAAACATTATAGGTAGAGTAGTAAATTATGATCTGAGATCCTGTGGTTTTGGGGGTATGAGTGATATAAAGTCATACTGTTGGTCACATAAAACATAAATCAACTGAACCGGTCCATTTGTGCTCAGATTCAAATTTATTTACAGATTCAAATTTTTATTCAAATTAAAGTGGAAATGTTTTAACAGGTCAGGCTGTGTGTAATCTTGAATCAGTGAGTTGGCTGTGTGGAGTAACATACGAGGTAATTGTCGTCCTGGAAAGCGTAATGTAGTTCAGTGATCCAGCGCCGGTCTCCATTCAGCAGAACCTCCCGCTCCTCCTGATAACACGCCGTCTGAACGCACACAGCTCTCCATTAACAATCCATTAGAATTAAACCCAGCTAATAGGGAACGTTCTCAGAACTTTGGCTAACGTTCTCTCAAAGTCACGAACATTCTTCCAGTAACATTAACAGAACATTCTTTCAAAATTATCTGGGGCCGGATCCACAAAGCATTCTTCAGAAGAAATGTCTTCTTAACTGCCATTTTCTTCTTATTTTCTAACTTAAGAAAAAAGTTAAGAATATATGTTCTTAAAACAAAACTTAAGAATTCAAATTCTTGAAGATAATCTTCTTAAAAATCATTGTAAATAACTTCTTAAAGTTAGGATAGCCCCAGACTTGTCTAAAATCCCAAATAGTACGAATTATTTAATTAATTTATTCAGTTATTTCAAATTAATTGTTAAATTTAAGCATTACAACAACACTAGCTACATAATACATAGTAGGACTATTAATAGTGATGTGCACAAGTTCTCTGAAGTGACAGCGATGACTGATAACGCAAACAATGATCGGTCATGATTAGCCTATGTGTGACACTACTTTTTAATAACTTGTTGAGAATTTTTCAAGAATTGCACTTAAGAACATTCTTACAAACTTTGTGGAATTTATCTTAAGAAACTTATTTCTTAAGAAGATGCTTGTGAATCCGGCCCCTGGTCTTTAATAATGTTCTCAAAACGTTAGCACAAAAATTTTATTTATGTTCAAGGAACATTTTATTTCTGAAACAAATTTTTAGTTGGACTTTCACCTAACGTTTTTAATGTTACTACTTGTTTCAGAACGTTACATTCAAATGTAACATTTTCTTAATAAACATAACAAAATGATAAAATGGAATGTTGCTTAAACGTTTGCACATTTTAGGAAACTGATCATTTACATTTTCAGAGAACATTCAAATAATATTTTCGCAACGTTAGCAAAACGTTCTTAGAACATATTTTTGTTAGCTGGTAATCTAAGTGCTTTTAGAGAAGATGAGCACTAGTTTTTGTTGTTTACCTCTCCACGCTTCAGTATGTTCCACTTGTTCATGATCTTCAGCGCGTAAACCTGTTGTGTGTTACGCATGCGGGCCAGAGCCACCTGTGCATTTACACCTCAGTCAATATATTTATACTCATCCGCTTCATAACAGAGCCAGCACAAACCCTCTCACCTCGCTGAAGGTTCCTCGGCCGATCACCTTTAAGATGTCAAAGTCATTCCTGCTTATCCGAGTCTTCTTCACCTGTCGGACCAGAGGCTCCGCTGTGAATATTGGAGGAGAGAGAGAGCGTCACACAATACAACTATAACCATAACTTAATGATAAATATAACTATAAAGCTTTAAAGGTGGGGTATGTATTTTTTCAAAAACACTTTAGAAAACTGAGTCGGGCCGGGTACCAAAACAAATGTATAGCCAATCAGCAGTAAGGGGCGTGTCTACTCATGATGCGAGGAGAGAGCGCTCATCAGTGCACATGACAGACATAGACGAGCCAAGCGACGACAGAAAGATAGAGATGGCAAAAGAGGAAAACGTCTGCGGAGCAATAGAAGGCTCACACCGGTCGCGATCAGTTGTCGTGTCGTGTCGCGCCTCACTAAAGCCGCTACTGCACACGACATTCGGACACGACTGTCACATTTCTCCCACTAGTGGTAGTCGCACTGTACTTTCAAACTGGTCGTGCAGCAACCGTTACCTCGGCTTATTCACCATGGTAAAATTAATTATTTGAATAATTATTGTATGAATGTATCATCACAAATGACCCCCAAAATAAAAACATAGTAGGTTTTATGGGGCTAATCGTTGTAAATAATGGTTTAATAATTATAAAATAATTATTTCTGCCATAATTTTTCTAAAGCACCATTTTATAGAAATAGTGTTTAAAGAATAATGTAAAAGTGAACAAAATATTGGTAATTCAAACCTTACACTCATAGTTTTTAATAGAATACATCACATACGGTCTAGCTACAGAAGTTCAAACGCATCCACAGAATGACATGGTGACAATGGTGAATGACATCAAGTTGACCGCTACAATATGGCGGACGGATTACGTATAGCAGCCCATAGAAACAGTCGCTAATGAGGTATCTATGTATATATACCTATGCCCGCACTACTCTCCATTCAAGGCTTGTCGTTTGTCGGATATAGTGGAAATGCGGCTTCTGTCTACACTGGACTCGACAAAGCGACCTTGAAAATCATTTGAAATTTGTGTCAATACGTCATAAATAGAACATGGCAGCTGTCGGGGATTTGTTGTGTAGCGCCGTGCCACATCAAGTGTAGACAGCTTCACTGATTATAATGAGTTTTGCTTTGTTTCACAGAACTAATCGTTGCCTGGGTCAACATTGGCTACCAGAAATCGCTTACCCAACCTTTAAACTTGTAAGCTTTCTCAACTTTTAATTTTTTACAGTCTAGCATATATACAATATATATATATATATATATATATATATATATATATATATATATATATATATCTTGCATTCGATGATGACACACAAACCAGGATGAAGATGAGGGAGCTGACTTTGAGAGAAAAGCAAGCAATTTGGATGCTAAAAGAAAAGAGGAAGTCAATTAGAGCTCTAGCGAAAACAAAGGGCATGGAGAAATCATGAGTTCAATAATCACCAGCAACCAACAATGACCTGATCGGCTGAGAAAACAACAGTAGTTGATGACAGACAAATCATAAAAGCTGTGAAAATGAACCCTAAAAGACGTGTCTGTAAAATCACCAACAACGTCCAGAAAGATGGGGTGATGCTCTGACAATCTACTGTCCTCAGGAGACTTTGACTCAGAATTACAGATGCTACACAGCAAGATGCAAACCTCTGACCAGCACCAAAAATAGAAAGACAAGATTAGAGTTTGCAAAAAAGCATAAAGGTGAGCCAGAAGAGTTTTGGAACTGTGTTTATGGACCGATGAGACAAAGATGAACCTTTATCTAAGTGATGGGAAAGCAAAAATGTGGAGAGAAAAAAAGGAACTGCAAATGATCCCAAGCACACAGCTTGATCTGTAAAGCATGGTGGAGGTGGTGTCATGGCATGGGCATGCATGGCTGTCTCTGGAACAGGCCCTCTCAACTTTACTGATGACTTAATGTATGATGACAGTAGCAGAATGAATTTGGAAGGGTACAAAACCATCTTGCCTACCAATATTCAAGAAAATGCCACCAGATTCATTGGGAAGTGCTTCATATTGCATCAGGACAATGACCCAAAACACCCTGCCAGTTCAGTCAAGGAATTTATAAGGGCAAAGGAATGGAAAGTGTTAGATTGCCCAAGTCAATCTCCAGATTTAAATCTGATTGAACATGGATTTCAGCAGCTGAAGAGAAGAGTAAAGACAGAAACTCCCCAAAACAAGCAACAATTGGAATTGGCTGCATTAAAGGCTGGGAAAAGTATTTCAAAGGATGAGAGCAAGAGTCTGGTGATGTCTATGGGTCACAGACTCACTGCTGTGATTGTGTGCAAGGGATCTGCAACTAAATAATAGCTTTTAATCTTTTAAATCTGCCTTATGTTCAACTGTCCCAATACTTATGCTCACATCAATGAGTGGGATGAACTCTAAGTGCTGTTCTTGCTTTCTGTTAGAGAATGATCGTCACATCAACCCGCCTCATGCACACCGGCCCATTCGCCTTTAAGAGTGTGTGTTGCAGAAATAGAACAGATGAACTAAGAATAGCGCGCTCATGTCTGAGACTTTTTTAAGGCAAGTTTTCCAGCCTTGGACTCGAGCCGCTCTCGTGGCTGCAGGAATGCGAGCGAGACCAGGGCAACAGCGTAAACTGTTATACTGCACAGAACGTTCCACATTTCCAGCACAAAGAAAGGCATGAGACAGCAGCTGGAGCTGGAGCTGGAGCCAGAGCTTCCCTGCAGGACTGTAAACACTGCATGCAGAGCTTCTGAATACTCTTCAGCAAATACATATTTTCAGTTTAAGGATCTTTTGATTCAAAACAAGTACTTCAAAGTACATAAAAACCCTTCTAACAGAACACAGTTGACTGAGCAGTTTCAAATTGAACATTATTGCTGAAATGTACATAACTTCTCGGCATGCATTGAGTAAATGAAGCTGTTCCTGTCATAGTTTTGAGTTTTATTTAACTTTTGTTGATGTTTTGTCATTATTGCTAGTCATTTGTTGTGTTGTGATGTCTAATCTCTCATCACATTTCTTGATTCTCAGCATTATTCAGGTTTATATTCAGAAAATTTAATAGAACGCTCATTTAAAGTTATCTGGAGCCTGTTTCATAAAACAAGTTTACCAAAGAAGCCAGGTTTATTTCAGTTAGTTTGACTTATTGTCAGTTGATTTGGTTCAAAATAAGTCAGACTAACTGAAATAAACCTGGCTTATTTGGTAAACTTGTTTCATGAAACAGACCCCTGGTCTTTAATAAAATTCTCAAAACATTAGCACAAAAAAACATTATTTATACATAATTTTTTCTTAGTTTTAGGTGGATATTCATCTAACATTTTTCAAATGTTACTTTTTGTTTTAGAATGTTCAGAGAACATTCAGAAGTAACATTCCCAGAATGTTTGCAAAAATTTTAAATGGAATGTTCCCTTAACGTTCGCATAACAAACAAACGTAACGCTTTTAAACAGCTAGACTTTTGAACATTCAGAGAGCATTCTATTAGATGGAAAGAAGCATTTGCCTTGACAAATTTATAGGCTCCAAGAGACTTTTTCACTTTGTGAACGAATTCATATTGAGTAATAGTATGACGCTTAAAATGATAGTTCATGCAGAAATGAAAATTCTGTCATAGACTCTCATAGTTTTTTCGTACTATGGAAGTCGATGGCTACCATCCACTGTTTGGTTCCCAACATTCTTCAAATTTTTAGATCATCAGCCTAAAGTAATTCATACAGGTTTGTAACAACATTTTTGGATGAACTATCCCTTTAACTTGCTAGAATATATAAACACAACTCTGACCAGCATCATTTGCATTATCTGTGCCTTGTGTTTAAATTTGCTTTCATTTTCATAGATGTGATTAGAGCTCAGTATTTTAATAATCCTCTGTTGATGGTATATTTCTGTTCTTGCTGGCTGTGTCAGGATGTGGGTGTGATAAATAAACTTTTCACATGAGTTTTCACATGTGACATCTTCCTGTGTCATGTCCTGTTTTACAGATGATATGGAAAGTTAGGTATGGATCTGGTCACTCCCTTCCTGCTGTTCACTGTTTCCCTTGCATGAATCAACAGAGAATCGGCTGCCAGCAGCTTAAATGGAAAATTGTGTCCAACAGCCTGTCTGTCCCTCTGTACGACTGTCTGTCTCTCTCTGGCCATGTAGGGTGTGACCAGAAGAGAGTGTGTGTGTGTGTGTGTGTGTGTGAATGTTCTGTTGTGCGGCAACAACTGAATTCTAAAAGTGTCATTTAATGCCACTGTGACACACACGTGTGATCCTTAAAGAGACAGATCACCTAAAAATATCAGTTCTGTCATTTCATTCCAAACACATGCTGCTCTTTTCCATACAGTGACAGACAGTAGAAACAAATGCTTTACAAATGAGCATCATTAAAGTATGGAAACAGCAGTCCATATGACTCATATGATGGTCTTTTAAAGTCATACAGTACTTTTCTAACATCCCAGCTAACAAAAATATGTTTTAAGAAGGTTTTGCTAAATGTTATTTCTGAATGTTCAAAACATCCAGTTTAAATGTTTTCAAGTTTAAATGTTTAAAAAAAATATTGTTTATGCAAACGCTAAAGGCATAATTCAGTTTTGCAAGCATTATGGGAATGATACATTAGAAAGTTCACAGTAACATAATAAATAGTAACAAAGAAGTTAGATGTTAGTTTCAGAAAAAAACTAACTTTCAATAAATTCTTTTTGCTAACATTTTATAAATATTATTAAAGACCAGATAAACTTTGAATGAACGTTCTAATATAATGTTACTGGAAGAACATTTGTTCTTGTCTGGTGGTCTTTAATAGTGCTCAGTAAAATATTGGCACAGAAACAGTATTTATACATTGCACATGATTTTTTTATTTTTTAATGAAATAAGTTTTCTTTATATGTTCCTACATTCAAAAGTAACATTCCCATAATGTTTACAAAATGATAAAATTGAATGTTTCCTTCATTCAAATAATCAAGAAAAAATGTTTTTAAAACATTTTAAAAAATTTGACATTTTGACATTCAGAAATAACTTAATGGGAATGTTAGCAAAACGTTCTTAGAACATATTTTTGTTAGCTGGGGAAACTGAATTTGATTAATTTTACAACATTAATGCTTCCTTGTTTTCATTATTTTCCTGTTCATTTCTGTG